>NC_079375.1:5052559-5352559 GCF_021018895.1 Seriola aureovittata
TCATCTCCGTTCACTATCCGTTCAGAGGTCTCTCTTGCTCGTACAGTGGGAGTTGAATGCAGATCCCTATTAGTGTCATGCCTCACCGATTAGAGAGGTGTCTCTGAGCAGCCATATGGAAGCACTCACTGTGTTGTTGTGCACCTTCGAGCCAGGGCTGGACAGTCAACCCCAGGCTCACCTCTTCATATCGCTCCTCCAGCCAAACACACGTACACGATCCATCCTCTGCGGTTCATTCGCCCGATTATCCATTCTCGGGTCAGGCTGTTTTCTTAGCCGTCCCTATTTAGCCACATGCCTTGAGTCAATATAATATCTCTCTTTGCCATGTGAGGCCCCCCCCCCCCCCCCCCCCCTTCTTCTTCTTCTTTTTTTTTTACCATAGTTTGGGGAGCAGGGGAGGATTGTGGGTAGCACGGTCTAATTCCATCAGGATGACTGATGCCCGCTCTCCCAGCAGCGCAGCGCCAAGCTTTATTGCGCTCATTTATACCACTATGGGAATAGAGGAGTTCATTCAATTGATGCTGGGGGTTTAGAAAGGGCATAATATTGCCTCTTGTATTTTACTGCAACATTTTAATACTGCTATTATCTGGATTCCTTTAGGGTGTTTCGCCCTCCCTTCTCCTCTGCAGTCACCGTGTTCAGGCAGATGAGCCAACAATCCCAGGAATATTCAACACTCCTAAACCGCTAAAGGGATTTTTTTTTTTTTTCTCAAGTGAAAAATATTTGGGACTGTAATTCACCCACAGGCAATTTTTAATTCAGATATGGAATAAGGGGTGCTTGGTAGCCCCCTCCCTCCCTCTCAGTTTTCTGCCAGCCTGTCCTTATTGTCAGCTGAGCAGCCAGGCAGCGCCAATCCATCCCAGAGATGATTGCCTCGGCGTTATTTGATTTTAAAGGGGAGTGTCTCTTTAGCACTCTTAATCGTTTTATGGTTTCCCCACCAACTGATGTCCACAGCGCTCCAACCAGGCTCTCAATATGTTGCACAGCCATAAAAGTAATTAGATCGGCTTTGTGTTACGGCTGCACACAATTATTGCACCCACACCGCTAATCAACATCGCAGGGAGCGGAAGGAGTTGTGGTACAAGTGTGGGCTGGACATTGAGGTGGTGCTCTGCTGCTGAGAAAGATATTATTAGTGTATGCTGTCTGTCTGTATGAGTGTGTGGGCTTGTTTTACTATATTTGTGTGGTCCAAAAACTGGGAGCCCCTTATTCTTGGGTTCGAGTCGTCCGTCAGCTTTGGTTGGGGTGGGGCCAAAATGCTGGACCCTACAAGTTTAATTGGCTGTTTGAGGGTCAAGACTTGGTTTTAAAGGTTCAGATTAGAATTAGGTTTGGGGTTAGGATTTCAGTTGTGATGGTTAAAGGAAAGGGCTTAGGGACTACATTATCTCAGTGACAGCTCACCACAAATATGGTAAAACAAGGGTGTGTGTTTGTGTGTGTGCGCACATGTGTATACTCCTGCATGTGTGAGAGGACCAGTTTTAGACCTTAATAGTGAGGACACGTGTCTTGTCTCACAACTTTCCAACTGTTGAATTGTGGGGGAAGCATCCAATTATTTTTGAAACTTTTCCCAAACCACCACAGCACACTACAGTGACCCAGGACATAGAGGTAGAAACAGTTTTTCTGCCTAATGGTTAAACAACTCAATGTGCAGACAAGTTTGTTTCTGTATTAAAGGACTTATGGGTTGCATTATGTCAGTGGGGGTAAGTGTAGAAGTACAAACATGTGTGTGTGTGCGTGTGAGTGTCCGTATGCGAGTGAGTGAGTGAGTGAGTGAGTGAGTGAGTGAGTGAGTGAGTGAGTGAGTGAGTGAGTGAGTGTGTGTGTGCGTGTGAGTGAGTGACTGTGTGTGTGCGTGTGAGTGTGTTAGAGAGAGTGTGTATGTGTCAGAGTTTATGATGAATTCTAATGAATTATTCGGTTGTATTTTCTGTTATAAAAACATTCTAAATCTGCAGATACTACAGATCAATACATGACACACAGTTTGTCTACTCTATGTGCACAGGGACATAAACCTACTGTGGCCTGTTAACCTGTACACTAGGTGTTTATGTAAGGATGTTTGAAGGGTGGGGAGAGGGACTGTCACAATGTCAACAGGCCGTGTTGTTGTCTCCTTCATTAACACCCACTAACATCCATCACGTGTCATCACTGTAACCCTGCTCTGAGTCTCCAGCATGGCCCCTCCCTCACTTCCCCTCCTTCTGTCTGTGTGTGACTCACCTTCATTTTGACCTGAGAAGAGACGAGCTCAGGGTGTGTCTGCCCGACTAACTGCTGGTAAGTGTCTGTGGTCTGGACTGGGGGGGGGGGAGGGACTTTTTGTGAGATATCCTGTGTCCGGGAACGCTGCCAGTTTTATTGGGCTACCATGTGCAAATCTCTGTAGTGGTGATTTTCGTGCTCTAAATTCGAACTGGGTTGGGGTGTCATGTGTGTGTTTGTTGGTTTTTAAGTGTGATGTTTCTTCTTTATCAATTTGGAAAGATCATATTTTGGCAGTGGTTCAAATCTGTGTCCTTCCTGCCAGAGAACATCCAAATCATAACATTCAAATCCAGAATTTTCCAGTATAAGATGTTCATTTGTCTAAGCAGTGATAAAACCTTTTAATTAAAAGTCATTTTTGCCAAATATATTCCTAATTCTAATATTTGAGCTTGATTAAACAAGACATTTGAATGTATTGCCGCTTATGTTTTTGAGTTAGACGAACGTGCATATTTTTATGGCACAGATCCTTCAATTTGAGCAAAAACCCAGGATGAAAATCACCACAACTGGAATTTAATCTTTATTTTTAATTATCAACATGTTTTATCAATGGCACGTTAAGGTTTGTTTGATGGTATATGGCTTTTAAAGTTTTATTCTTGATGATAATAAGAAATTATTAATGTTATTATGAAGTGCAGCATATAATAGAGAGTAAATTGAATGTTTGAAATGTGGAGGAAATATAACATAAAAGACTGATTGACTTGAATTCACATAAAACTGCTGATTTCAGTGTTAGCACCTCCAAATCCTCCCAGTCATGCATCTATCTTGCATCAGCACTGCAGGCAGCTCCTCGTCATGAATGTTTAAGTGAACACAGAAAAGTCATCAGTATTTATTTAACTCCGTGAGTGTATAAAGGCCCTGCAGTCCCAGAGTCATATCAGCTGTACACGAGAACAAGCAGCTCTCTGATCGGCACAAAATAACTGTCACCACAACGTTTCTCGTACTGTAGCTTCAGACAGTTCTGTTCCCCTCGGAGCCAAGATAAGGCAGGCAGCGCTGAAGCTTTATAGGGTCGGTTCACCCATATGACGAAAAAACAAAATTACACTTTTCCACTTGCCTCTGGTGGTATCTATCCATGCAGATAGTTAAAAGATATGGGTGAAATTTCTGCTGCCGCTCCAGCACAATGGAGGTGAGGGGAGTTTTCTTTGTGGAGCAGTGAAAACCATACGCAGGATTATCCTTCCGGCCCTTTAAGAATGGATTTAGATAGAAGACCAACACACTACTACTAATATACTAATATTGATATCATGAAGGTGGTCCAAATCAGTGGATTAGTTCACTAAATAACTATGATCCACTTATGTGTGATAGTATTCCATCCCTAAATGGACCATAGAAGAAGAAATTCCCCTCATTACATGTGACACATTTGCAGAAGAGGAATATCCTGCACCGATTAATTTAGTAATATTGAATCCTGTAAACACACTACGTCATATCTGTCCACCCAGTGCACATTTCCACTTATCCGACAGTATTTCAGTCCCGTGTGGAATATCATCAAATTATAGAAGGCAGATAAATAAATAAATTGAATGGGTAGAATCATTCCCGTATTGATTGTGCCCGTGTTTCTGCTGCTGATGATGATGATCTCACTGGGGACGACAGCTAACCGAGCCATCTCGCTGTTTCCAGTCAAACACCAGCAGCAACGGTCCGGGCGGGTACAGTCAGCCGGGTCGCCACTCGGTGTCGGTCGAGGTTCAGATGCAGAGACAGAGGCAGGAGGAGAGGGACTCGTTCGCCCAGGCACAGCGACAGTACAGCTCGCTACCAAGGTAAGAGTGATGGACAGACAGAGAGAGAGAGAGAGAGTGTGTGTGTGTGTGTGTGTGTGTGTGTGTGTGTGTGTGTGTGTGTGTGTGTGTGTGTGTGTGTCAGGCTGATATGATGTTGTGTTTGATCTATGTTTCTGCCTATCTGACAATCAATATGTGCTAAGAGATTGTGTGTGTGAGTCTGTCTGGGGCACTGTGTGTGTGTGTGTGTGTGTGTTGAATCTTCTTGTGTACAATCTAATATCAATGTGTGCAGGTGTTTGTGACTTTGTTTGTATCAATTTTAGATCTGTAAGTTGATTTGTGTGTGGGGCTGCATGTGTTTGTGTGTGTGTGTGTGTGTGTGTGTGTGTGTGTGTGTGTGTGGCTGTGTGTGTGTGTGCACATCTGTGCACTCCTGCCTTATTATGCCAGATTCACTGTAATAGCCTTGTGACAGTAATGCAGATTTTATATATATATATATATAACATTAAAGTAAGAAAAAGCAGCATAGCCGGTCATTTTCAGACCACAGAACTGTGTACACACACACACACACACACACACACACACTCATCCTCAGAATGGACAGATCATGTTACCCTCTCACACAGATGTGACATGATTGCTTTCCTTTCCCTTAATGTAATTCCCTTTGATCTGCATGATATGACTGCCTGTTGTTCCAGGAAGTGCTGAGGCGTGTGTGTGTGTGTGTGTGTGTGTGTGTGTGTGTGTGTGTGTGTGTGTGTGTGTGTGTGTGTGTGTGTGTGTGTGTGCGTGCGTGTGTGTGCGTGTGTGTGCGTGTGCGTGTGCGCGCACATGGTTAGAGGTGGAGGGTATAGAAAGTGACTGACTAGAGGGTTTTTTTTTTGGGGGGGAAAGTTCAAATTTGACCTGTAGCGTGTACATTTTGAAATAGAATAAAAAAGCATGTATGTGTCGAAAGTTGATATACAGACACAACTGAAATTAGGCTAAAAAATTACAAAATTTTTATTACAAAATTACACTGAAAGCTGCATTTTTCTCCTAGTTGATATCCCACAGGTCCCACCTGACTGCTCCTCTCCATGTTTCCTCCACAGCATCCTGTTCTAACTAGAAATGTTTTAATACGTCAATAGCCATCACTTAGCATTTATAAGCAGCATACAAACATTTAATAGTTTGTGACACATTATAATGTAGTTGTAAGCAGAAATTTAGACATTTTAAGTGTGTTTAGTAATGTGTATTTGTCAACAATTGTAACTTCCCCTATGCAGACATTTTAATGTTATTATAACCGTGTTATACTATATACTATTATCATTCACTATCTATTCTATTCTATATCTATCTATACACCAGCTTTCACTCGGGCACCCGCAGGTGGAGTTGTTAACACATGCATTAATAAACAATTACATCAGCTTACGACATTATAGTGTATTATAAACCATTTATTAAATGTTTATATCCTGCTAATACATGTCAAATAAGGGGCCTTAAGGTCAAGTGTTGCCTAATACAAAGTTATCATTGTGAGGTAACACAGTACAGCCTTTGAGCTCAATCTGCAGCAAAATATTAGTATCATGCGACAATAAAGTAACAATGTCAATCTGTGGTAAGTTTCAAGAGCCTACCAATAGATTTTAGTACTGTACAAAAATGTATGTAAACTAGAGAGACATCTGTAGAGCCTTCATTCAAAAAATGTCAATAAAAATGAGTTATCACTTATAATAACACAATAACACATAATAACATACTGGTTTGTACCTTTTAAAGAAGACTTTTTTAAATTCTTGAATAAGCACAGGCATGAAGTGTCCAAGAGTTATTAATATGTCTCCCTAAGCAGTCTCTAATTACTCCTGCAGACTCTCTACAAGGCCAAACCAAGCCGACCCATCCCAGAATACATCATCCACTAGCACTTCCCATACATATACAACATTAAATACATTATCTTCTATTGCTTCACCGTCGTTCTCTAATCCACTGCTATCGACATAAATCCTTTCCTTGATAAATATTGCAGGCAGCTGTGCTGAAAGATTAATGAACTGCTGTCTCGCTCCAGCGGTCAGAGGCAACATCCTGTGGCCACGTCCCTTCACTTTCCCACTAATTCCATTAAGAAGCTGTTCTGTTTGGATAAACCCGGCGGTGGTATCTCGAGAACGCTAACTATTGTTTGAGTTAGAGCATAGCATCGTGTGAAGTCAGAGGCTGAGACCGAGTAAACGTAGCGTTCAGGAGATCATAGCCTTGATGGGATTCGTATGGGGCCCGCGCTGCTCACACTGAGTGAAATCCTTCATGAGAGCATGACTCTGGATTGTGAATGAAGACATGATTAATGGCGGTAGAGCTCCTCAAAAAAAACGGCTTTCATTTTAGATAAAGGTCAGTTTCCTTCTGGGTGAGACCCTTCCCTAAACAAGGAGCCGTGAGTGAAAATAAACCGCTGCCATTTGAAACAATGACGGTGGATGAAGGGCCCTCATATTCATCACCGAGCAGCACCATTGATCTCCGTGCCAAAGTAATGTCATTATGGGAGACCGAAGGCTGTCTGCAACAGCTGCAGTGGCATTTGGTCGCACAAGTGTGTTTCTGCATGCATGCATATGTGTCACAACCCCATGTCTATCTGCACTGCACTACAACCTCTCACAAAGTCTCCCTTTTTTCTCTCAATCTTTTTCTGTCACCTTTCCCACCTTCTTGTTTTTTGGGGTTTTTTTTTCTGTATCATGTGTCATGCTTCACCGTGTGCATGCACAGAATACAGAGCGGTATACATCCCTCTGTATTTACCACACATGTACATGCTCCCCCTTGGCACAGTATCAGACAGAGAGAGAGAGCGATCTGGTTTGCATTTCTCAGCAGGGAGGCAGACCGGCTTTGGCCTCTTTGTCAACATATGAAATGAAATCAGATGCCGGGGACGCCTGTCTCTGAAAATTGGAATCACTCAACCGTGTGCAAGAATAAACCTGGGCTATATTCTCCTATCTCACCGATCGAGAAGCGTATCCATTCCCAATAGCGTTCAGTCTCCGTTGAATAAAAACAAAGGTCTTTTCTATTCTCATTAAGGATTTTTTTTTTTTTTCGCCCCTTCCTCCTCAAATCCAAACACAGGAATAATACGATTTCTTCACAGCTGGCTGATAAACCTGCTAATTATGCATGGCTCGGAGTCAAAAGCCCATTGATGTTTTTGTGTGTCTTCTTCTTCTTCCCTGTCTCCGCTCTCGTTTTGGTGCCTTGCCCTCGAGATAAACGGGTGGAGCTGTAGGGCTCGGGACACTCATGCATATCGTATGGGCTCTCTCAAACACACACACACACACTTACACACAGGCAGGGCTGCCACAAAGAGGCTAGCCAAGCAGAAATTAGAAATGATGTCACACATCTGGATTCCCCACCCCACCCCCCACCCAAATCTTTTCTGGTAAAGGGCAGGGCAGACCCGCACAAGCATGACAAAACAACTGTGCCTTTAAGACACTTGTGTCAGGTGTCAAATATCAGCCTGGGCAAATCCATCGAGGACAAAGATGGTCGCCTCATTTTTCCTGCCGTGAAAGGTCTGCTATTACTTTCTGTCAGATCCAATGGTTGTTCCTGCCTGTCTCCAAATGGGCCTAATGGGCTGGAAGGGGACTTTGACATGGTTAGGTATCCCTGTATGTTGTTACCGTGGGCTGGTACTTGCCCAGAGGCAGCTTGTGAGGCTGTAACGGTGCCTTATTGTCATTGAATGCGATGTCTTGGCTACCATGCAACTGACAGTCTGATTAGTGCATCTCCCAAAACATAGAGTTTTCAACCTAATTTTTGTTGCTGGTGATGTTTTTTCCCATCAGACCAGGTCACAGAATGTGGCTGAGAGGGTTGAGTGTCATAGAGAAATAAAGTGTATGAGAGTGAAAGAATGAGAGAGCATTTGTTGGCACGTAAAGTACATGTGATTATTTTAACCCGTATTATCAGAAATCCTGTCTTTTCAGTGTCACACATTGGTCACATAAAAAGCCTCATGAATCAATCATCACAGTTATTAAAAGACCTGATGGGAGCTAATGCAGAAAGACTTTCCTGGTTGCAAATAAATGGAGGTGAATAAAACAGGAGTAGCCCACAGCTAACTCACCGACCTCTGAGGCAACATTAACATTAAACTGTCTGTTTGCAAAGCATGCTGGGAACTGTTGAGACAAATCTCAAAACATATTTATGCCAAATGGAAATAAAAAAAATAGGAGTCATAAACCCATGAAAACATGTCTTTTTTCTTTTTTTGTTACACTATCAGTACCTCGAATACTGACACTTCCTTCTTCCAAACTGTATATACAGGAGATATAAAGATCAGACATAAAAGAAAACAAACAAAACAAATAAGAAAAAAAGAAAGAAATCTCAACTAAAGGTCCAGTTGCTACATTTTTCCAGAGCTTTTAACCACCCCAAAGTCTTCTTCAGCGCACAGAGGTCGCTGCATATATGATAACTGAGCCTGCTCTGTCTGCTAAAGAAGACCGTGAGAAGCTGGTAAAAGCTCTGGGGAAAAAATCAAAGAATATTCCAAGGTGAAGAATAGAAAATAAAATGGCACGCTCACTTTCTACAAAAAGCGTCTTACTACAGCCAGATGTTGATCTAACGTAATCTCAAAATAACTATTGTAAATGTGGCATGACTAACTGAAACCTGTCCTGGCTGTGTCTTAAGCCTGTAAATAAAGAAAACTGAAAACAGAGCAAAAGCAACAGTGAAATAAAGCACTGATGTGCCATTTATGATTATGTCAAAGGAATCATATGAAACTATAAATCAAACCACATCTCACATTTCCCTCTCTTTCATTTCTCTCTCTCTCTCTCTCTCTACCAGGCAACCCAGGAAGAACCCTAGCTCCATCTCCCAAGACTCATGGGAGAAGGCGTACCCACCTGGAGAGGGTTTCCAGACCGCCAAGGACAACCCCAGATACTCCAGCTACCAGGGCTCCAGGAACGGTTACCCGGGCGGCGGCAGTGTCAACGCCAGGGTCCTTCTGGAGGCCCAGGAGCTCCTGAGGCAGGAGCAACGGCGCCGTGAGCAGGAAGCCAAAGGGAAATTAATGCAGGAGAGCAGCGGCAACAGCAGCTACGAGGGGTACACTGCGGCTCACCTGAAGGACCCAGCCTCGCCCAAGGGTCCCTACCGCCAAGATGTGCCGCCTTCACCCTCGCAGTTAGCGAGGCTTAATAGGTTGGGGTCGGAGAAAGGAAGACTTTTTTATTCCTGAGGAGCGTTGCTGGACTTGATGGATAAAGAGCTGAACAGAGAACTTTTGGCTCAGGAGCTGAGGGGGGGGGGTTACCTTGAAGAAACCGCAGAAGTGGACGCTACAAATCTTGACAAAGGACAACCTTAGAGGTCTTATAGCCCCCTCTTAGAGGTAAAACAGCTGTGAAGTGTGCTCAGTATGTGGGTGTTTGTGTTGGATCCCTAGCTGTGCCGATGACCTATACAGTAGTCACTCAGTCGCTCGCCCTGCTACAGACTTGAGACGCTCAGTGCCTTCTCTGCATTCACAAACACGGCGCTTGTTCGCAGGCGTCCAGGACTCAGACTCTTCGAGACCTGGCACCGTCACGTATTGACAATCAAACGGGCAAGTGAGCGGTCGTTCTCTCTGAGCCCACGGGGAGGCGTACAACAACGTTTCTGTTGTGTGGGCATGTGACGAGGTACATGTTTCACGATTGAGTATGTTTTTTACGTGGCTTTACAGAGTGTCACGTGGACGCCCCCCCCACCGGTCACAAGTCACCTTTTCCTCACCTTCACTAAAGTTAACATTCAACCCCCTCTACCAACTAGGAACGCTGCTGGCTTTGCTGTGCTTTCTGTTTTCTCTACTTCAGGCGTTTTCTCCTCAGCGATCGGGCTCTCTCACATGAGTACTCCCAGGGGGGCAGAGAAAACAAGGCAAAGTGTATGAAAGAAGCAGGGCACAGTGTGTGTGTGTGTGTGTGTGTGTGTGTGTGTGTGTGTGTGTTATTAATAAAAAAAAAAAAAACCCTCATAAATGATTCATATGGTGTGTTATCTCCGTGAGGGAGACCCAAGCAGAGAGGGTCGACAGCTCTGATCCTGTGCCTGGCCCCCCTTGCACTGCTCTGGGCTTGACTCACTGGCCTGCCTGCCTGTCTGTCTGGAGCTCTGGCTCCCATCCCTCCTCCCGTTGTTCTCGTCATCTCTCTGTTCATTACGCGCCTTTCTTCTACCTTTCTGCTCTCCCTTCCTCGCTCCTCTCCCGCCTTCCTCTCATCCCAGCCCTCCCCTTCCCTTTACTCTTCCTCCTGCTACCCAGTACCACCACCCTCCTCCTCCTTGTCTCCCGAGTCAGGCTGTGCACTGAATTTTTCATCACAAGCCACCTGCTGCCTGCCAGAGCCAAAGCACGCTGCCACCAGAGGCACCGACAGAGGGCCCGGCTTCTGACATAAAGACAGGAATGAAAGCATAAAAAAGAGTGAGGATAAAGATGGTAGAGAGACAATGAGCCTCCCAGTGTGAGATTAGCTGCAGCTTTTCTCCTGTTTTTTAACAAAAGGCAAAATTGTCCTCAGGAGTTGATTGCTTTCGATTGCTATAATTGCTTTTTCTATTTTTTTTTTTACCTTTTTAAGCATTTAGCCAACATATTTCTCCAGAGTGATTTGAAAATAGGGAGCGGGTAGGGGTGCCATCTTGCTTTCAAAAAAACACAGCAGTCAATGGATGAACAGAGTGCTGCTGGCTTTTAAAGGATGGGTTGAATGAAATTACAAAAAGCAGAGTTTTGATTTTATTTGTCCAGGTTTTCTGATGCCATCCTAATACAGCGGAGGAGAAAAATCTGCAGAAATCTGTCTTTGAATTGATTGAGTTTGTATGAAAACTGCTGACAGTGCACTAGCACTAGTCATATTCATGGTCCCTAATTGAAAGTTAGCGGGCTTGTTAGCTCGTTCGCTAACTAGACAATGAGTTTATTCAAACCATGTTCAGACCGAAAGCGGCAAGAAATTCAAAGTGACCAAAAGTCATTCATTTTCTACGTGAACCAGACAGAAGCAACAGAACACTAGAGAACACAACCGTGTAAACTTCCCATCAAACATTCGTTCCCAAGCACAATGGAGGAGAAATAAATAATTGCGGTGGCGGGTGCGTCCCTGTGTACTTACAGGGTAAAAAACGATGCATGGAAAAAGGTATCCGACATTGTAGGTGTTCGAAGTGTAGCCTATAATTGCATGCTAACTAGCCCCATGACACGCAAGTGTTGCACAGGGTTGCTTGACAACTTGATGCAAATGAATCGGTAATGTTAGGGATTTCATGTTGCTAACTTATACACTACTTGTGGTCAGTTGGCACAAAGATCCTTGCTGACATGCCTGTTTCCGTTGCGGACCCTGAAATTACACTTTGCTAAACCAAGCATTCAGAACAAACTGTGCTGTCTGTCCGTTTCATCTACGTCATCTACGTCAACTTCAACAGCGCCCTTCTCAGGGCAGCCAGAGCGATTTCTTGTGTTCTTGCTGCTTTCAGTCTGAACATACAGTTCTTCTCAGTTTATGCTCCAACAGAGTAGGGTTGTATAAAAGCAGTTGGTGCAGTGGAAGACAAAAAGGTAAGTCATGATAACCTCCCCTTACCTCAACTGTATTAGGGTGGAGACAGAAATCTGAAAACCTGACTAAATGAAAACAAAACTATCTGCATGATTAGAAGTCCTGGTAGTAATAAAAACCGACTCTTTAAACCAGTGGAATCTTGTTTATGAATCATGTTAGCCCAGTGGATTGTGTCATTATAACCTGAGAGTATTCTCATTTTCATTCCAGTCAAACTCTACAGCTGCTGATTGGCAATTTTTCCACCCAGAGGGGAGGAACTAATCAGTAAAACCAGCCGCTGTAGTTGTAGGTCGTGAAAAAGGGAGACCTTGGGGGCTGATCACACACGTTTTAAAACTCACTGCCACAGCCCACCGGCCCACCTCTATAATTGTTGCAGTAGGTGTCGACCAATCCGGTTCAAACCTGCCCGTCTTTGACATCACTAATCTGCCTGCGAAAGTGAACAAATGAGACCGAGCCGAGGTCGAACTTTAAGCAAAAAGGGAAATGCAAAAGAATAAATAAATAAAGCTGTGGAAAACAAACAGGCGGGGTGCGTAATTGCCCTTCACTCTCCATATGCAGAGCAAAGCTGCGTGACATACATTATCTCCTGTTGGTTAATGAAGGCCCTTGCTGGGAAAGATGCAGGCTTAGGTAGAGGTAACAGATGATGAACGGCAATATGAAGAAGATGAAGAAGAAGAGAGAAAAAAAAGGAATTTTTAATGGCATTACTTCAGTTTGTAAACCTGTATCGTAGGCCGAGGAAAGTTCACAGCACAGCAACAGTGCTTTAAGCTAATTAAGAATTCCC
This sequence comes from Seriola aureovittata, assembly GCF_021018895.1. Classification (NCBI taxonomy): domain Eukaryota; kingdom Metazoa; phylum Chordata; class Actinopteri; order Carangiformes; family Carangidae; genus Seriola; species Seriola aureovittata. The sequence goes on from NC_079375.1 coordinate 5,065,153, forward strand.
TTCTGCATTATGGATGTACATGGGTGTAACAACACACACACACTGAAGCCCCTCGCCAGTGTATGTGTGTTTACATCCATGCCACAAAACTGTTACCAAATAAGACACAAACTGTGTGATGTGAGGGTGAAAAAGAATAAAAGTCCACTCTGAATGGTTTTTCATTAGAAGTGTTTGGTTGAGCGGCCACTACTTCTTGCTGTGAACATTAGTGACCAGCACATTTTAGAAGGATGTATTTGACCCCTTGCTCTAAATGTCATGGATTTTGCTGTTGTAGCTGTCCAGTTACGGGGGTCTGATAGCGATAAGTGCCTGAGATAATACCATAATATTTTACACAAAGAGGGACACGATGTGATTTGTTTGTCAGTGACACTACAGCACACAAACTACAGTGTGTTTTTTTGTAACATTTTTAATATCATATGAAAATAAAAATGTCATTTTTTTGGGGTACTCCTTCCTGAACCTTTTTTTAATTTTATTCACAAGAGCCAACACTTACAAGCGGTTATCAGTGTATTTGTATCCTGTTTGACATTGCCTTCAACCATGCTGTACCATGATGTGTTTAAGTATAAAAAAAAGAAAAAAAAAAAAGAAATGGAAGCTATTGGAAGCTGATGTGCAATTGTTTTTGTTTTTTTTCCAGAAAACTTTTACATGATATATTAAGAAATGTATACAGCCACTTTTTTCCTGTACATATCAAATTTAGAATAAAACGGAAGGCTGTTCCATCCTGTTTACAACCTGCCTGTGCCTGTGCCACCTTTTCTTTTCTCTTCCTCGGCCCCGGCTTTGAACCGGGGATTAGACGAGTCTTAAATTAAGCAGGAAGGATTCTGCTGTCAGACGTCAAATCTGTCAGGTCTGCTTGCTGATGTCTTTTTCCGAGAGTTTGACGGATACAAGGAGACACGGCGTTCAGTGTGAAACGTCATTCATTCCTGTGGGGAAATGGTGCAGCAGCTGATGCACAAACGCAAGTGAAACATTCGTCTTCAGTGCAACAACACCAACAATACCTGCGTAACCGATCTGTTGAATGCACTGATGTCATCTCCCTAAACGCCGTTGTGTTTCCTGTTATTAACTCCAACCTCACTCCCATTGTCCCTCACAGGGGACCTGTTGAGCGGCTCCCTGCTACTGTTTTTTTGTTCCGTAGGTCAAAGGGGAAGTCCTAACCAAATACCATTAATGCTACTTAAGCCAGCTGGCTGTGTGTGCTGGGAGAAACTGAGATATGAGAACAGAGGAAAAAAAGCAGGAAAAAAATCCCCTTCACCTCATCCTGTGCTTTTATCCTTCATACCAGTCTGTTCTTTTTATTGACTTCATGGTGTGAGATTCAGACCACATGCAGGGAATTGTGTCACCATGCCACAGTCAGGAATTTTATTTATTTATTTATTTTTTCGCTTCTATGAAATTTTGAGTCATAGACGGCTGATAAACTTCAGAGCATTTCCTTTTCCTTTAAAGGAAAAAGCATTTCCTTAAAGGTTCACTAAGGAAACACACACACACGGGGGTTTGCACTTAGTGAATGCATTTGGATCTCACAAGTGTGGATTTACAAGAAACACAGGATGCTGTTTCAGCTGTCTCAGTCCTCTGCACATTGGTATCCAAATACAGCTGAAATATGGAACATGCACAGAGCTGCTTGGGTTTACTGCAGTTCATGTAAGACCAGTCAAAACATGTGGGTGTGCAGAACCAAATAGATGCATCCAGACTTGATCTCTGAGGAATTGAGTCTTTATCTTATATGGTACACACACTGTCATTTGAATCGTCTTCTGAGTTTAAAGGAGAGGTTGAATTTTCAACTGTGCAGGTACAAAAAGAAGGAAGCTCCTGGATAGAACCCTGTGGGAATCAGAAGTAGCTTTACTGATCAGGCGTAGAGTTGTTATATGAATATTTACAGAGCTGCAGGAAAGTAATCATGATATGTTGTTAAGTCTCTTTTTCAATGTGATACCTTCATATTTATTAGATAGTCGAACAACACTTTCTGGAACTCAAAGCTCCACATGTTGCACATCGCTCTGCTCTTTGGTTTGGGGATCAAGTTCTGTCTGTCTATGTTTTTTTTTTTTTACTAATTAAATTGAAACCTTTAGATTTGTGTCCAAATTCCATGAATTTAGTTCAGCTCAGTGTTTTGCAACTGTGAGAGAATAGCATAGTACTTGTGATACAGCTGTGCCACATTACCAGTGTGAAGTTGTGCAGTGTAACAAAAGATTTATTTCATTGTTCCTATTGTATGTCGTCAATGAGCAGATTTTGTTTTTCTTGTTCGGTTTAATGATCCCTGAAACAATCAGTGCATAACATGTTTTTGGCACAATGTCCAGAATGTGCATGGAGAAGTTCCATTAATTAAGGAGCTGTTTCTCTTGGCCGTACACAACACAACCACAGTCTCATAGTGTTTGCCATTAAGAGTTCCGCTGGAGCAGTTAATATTCCAGTGTTGCTGAAAGGCTCTAAGATGATCCTTCTTCTTTTTTGGAAAGAAAACTCTGATCTCTTCCCAACTGACACCTTCTAAGAGGTGAACCTTTTTGTGTAACCTTTGTCTGGTTCAGCTCTCTGCCAAAAGCTGCCTGAGTGATCCAGAAACATCCGTGCGAGGATGGAAATGGCAGCTCTCCAGTGCAAGAATTAACCTCAATTAAATCATATCTTTATTAACGGTAAACATCAGGATAATGCGTTTCGGCATAAAAGCTTTCATCGCAGCATCTTACTCAACCACACTTGGCCAGGTTTTTATAATGTCTGTGGAAAATTATAAATAATCTGTGAGTGTGGGCACCGCTGTGCATTTAAAAAATGTTGACACAACTAAATATAAACAGTTCTATTTTAAAGAAGTCTGCACGTATGCAGCCCAAAGTGGCACATTTTAACAACCATAAATTATAATATAAATTGAAAAAGTAAATTTGCATTTAAATGATGCATTAATAATTAAAGTTTTTTTTAAAAAGTAGCTGGTTAATAATTTTAATCTCTCATTCTGTTTTTAAATGATAAAGTAATAACTGAATTTCAACGTGTAATTGCAGAACTCATTTTAAATTAAATTGAATTTAATGTAAAAGGTCCAACCCACAAAGCAGAAGCAGGAGCTCTGATTGGCCTTTTGCATTATTTAAATGCATAAATATAATTTATGTTGTAGCTGTTCGAAAATTAACCTTTCTCTAATCTAATCAGCCCCCAGGATTTGGTACAGAAGCATCTTAACAACGTGCACAACAACACAGTGACAAACACACAGCAGCACCAGCAGCATCCTGCTTCTTGAGGCCAGTAAACTTTACCTTCTGTATTATTTCTCATTCTCCTTTAGCAGCACTGCAACATTTTAACGTGCTCCATATCACCCCCGGAGCAATGTCACGGATCATTTCAGCCACAGCCCTATTTTGTCAACAGAGAGCCACAACAAGAGGCTGCTAAACCTTTTATTTTACAGTCGCCGCCGCCATCCAAGCACCGTGTCGCCATTAATGAAGCCTATTATTTTGTTTAATGTCACGCTCACCTCGCACAGGGGGAGGTTTAGCCGTTGAGCTTACAGGGAGGTCGGATAAGCTCCTACTCAGAGGTGACACCTGTTTCTGCTCACTTTAGTGGGTTTTTTTTGTTTGTTTTTTTTTCTGCACCCTTCCAACGTTCATGTTGAGGAAGGAGAGCTCACAGATGACACCATCCCTCTGGAATTTGGAGGAGGAAGCTGGAGAGGTTGCAAAGGCGGGGGATGACACGGGACCGTAAATCAAGATGGGAGACAAAGGAAACTAACTGAGGAAGTTCTCCAGATATAACCTCCTTTCCAGTCGTCAGACATCTGGAAAGAGTTTTTTTTTTTTTTTTTACTATAGTATCATGATGTTGCTGACCTTCTCAAAAATCACACAGACTTAATAATCTCATGTACGCATGTCGCTGACATGTTGCCCATAAGCCTTTACGACTAAACCTGCAGATTTAGGATCTTTGCAACCATTCGTCCTGACACTTCTAAAATGGTGCAGTAATCTGTAAAGAATATGATATACTGTATATCATTGCACCCGGTATCAGTTTGTTTCCGAGACAAATTGCTGAACATTTATCAATTCTAGTGCAAGCAAGTCACATACTGTATCTTAGTTCTTATTTTTCTGCTTTTGCTCCCTTGAATTTCCCTCCTCAGTTTCCTGGCACTGTTGATTTATACATTTTTTTTTTTTTTAAGTCCTGCAGTTATTTTGTGTCTTCATTTCATTTCACTGCTGTTTTCCAACTCAAACATGAAACAAAGCTCTTGTGGTTAAGATTATGCAACAAAGGTGTATATCTGCAGAGAAAGGAGTTGTCATTTCCTCATTTCATTCCATGTATTTATCTTAGGGCACTTTATTGGAGGAGTTACAGTCTTTATTTTCTTCTGATCACTGTGGCTGGACCATCTGTCTGCTTCGACTTCAGTAGATGTAAGGGGTATGGTAGCACGAAGTTAAGGTGAGAGGGAAAACAAAGGGTGGATGGGAAACAGATTTTGAAGAGAAACAAACTTAAATAGTAGAAAACTCCTCAGAGTGGCCAAACCCAAAATAATAGGACACAACCCAGCGCTATTTTCAACACAGAAAAAAATTAAGCAGACCCAAAAGAAGTGTTGCAGTACTAATAAACTCTGTATATCAGCAAAGACAGCCATCAAGCACGTAGCATCACCAGCACAGAACTGGAAAAACAACTTCCAGGAGCCCCAAATCCTACAAGCATCAACTCAGACAGGATCCTGTCCAACTTCTCTCAGTCAAATGCTCCATGAAATGACTCTAACACGTCCTGCTCTCCTCTGCTTAGCCCCACTTAGCCATGAAACTCCCCCTTCTTGGATTTCATGCCTCTCGTAGCCGGACACTGAGCTCTCTGATGCTGGCAGGTTCCCAAGCTGGCTTCCGAGAGTATGAGCGGCTTGTGTCTGTGGTATCCTGCAGGAACTCTGATCTGAAAAGAATGAGACATATACGTGAGACACATAAATGTTACGTCTTTAGTTGTAGGAAGGCCACAGGCCAGTTACTCAAAAGAGTGGGATTGTTTTTAACTGACACAAAACTGCCAAGAATTAACACCAATCAGGAGAGCAGACCTCTGCAGAGGAAGACAGCTTTACTTCACTGGTAGTACTTCTTCTTTCCTCCATCTCTGGTGGGAAGCAGTCTTTGGGTGTCCTGCCGAGAACTAGCAGACTTGTTGTTTTCCATGGCAGATATACAGTAAAAGCTTTCATGAACTGGAGATACGTTGTATCAATATTTTTTTGTCAATTATTAATGGAGAGTAGCAAGACTAGCAGCCAGGGAAATCTTGCACACCATTAAATAAAAAAAACACAGCTCATGTGGAAAGTGTGCTTCACACAAGTCAAAGACTTAATGATTGTTAAATGCATCTTACTTTTACACATCTATGTAACAGTTTAAAGCTCAGTGGAATGAATGGCATTGAAACTTTGCCAATACAACACCAGAATATTGATTATTGGTTTCTTTTACTTTTTAGATTGTGTGTGTTTAGGGAATAAACCCTTGGAGGTAACTCATCATCGTCCACCTGTTGTCCCAATTATTCATTTAAGACACACCCACCTGCTGAATTCATGTCTAAAAGGTCACATGTGAGCTTTCTGCTGTTTGGAGCACAGAGGAAGCTACAAATAAGTCCAAACTGGTCATTTTGGGGTTTATTTCCCCTCTAGATACGTTATAAGTTCAACATTGCTCCTATTCCCACACATGCGAGTGCCTTTAGTTTGCTGTTGTATACAACCCACTCTAATCAACTGATGTCAAACTCACCACAGTGGGTGTTCTCAGCAAGTTAAGGAGCTTTTTACAGCCATCTTTCAAGGCCACAGGAGGTGAGTGTTTCATATCTAAAGGATACATTTAAATGGACTATGAATGCAGTTTCATATCTTTCAGGAAACTGAACTTTGTGAGACATTTGTCAATCCACAACCTGGGTTCAGCAGGTTTATGTTATCTACTAACAGCAGTAGGAATGCAGCTCATGTGGATAGCGTGCTGCACCTGTTAAAACTTGACATTTAATGATTCTTAGATGCATATACCATTACGCTGCATAATGATGATGCTGCTGGTTCAGGCCTTGTGGAGCACATGCAACTTTGCAACTTTACATTAACACCACCTGAATGATTACTGGCTGATGATTTATTTGGCCTTTTAGGAAAATTCTCATTTCCATCTCAACAGCTGACATTGGGACTTGACCGTGGTTTTATGGTTGAATGACAGCTTCATCTTTGTCCACTGTGCTGTTGCTTCTGGAGAATGTGACCTTGCGGTGCCCTTTTTGCCTTTACATCTCCTGCTGCTGCTTCCTGCCCCAATTTTCACCATCCAGTAAAGAGGCAGAAAAAAAAAAAGTTAAATAAAGGAAATGACCTCAGGGTTCAGGCCAGTTTTATTAGGCAGAGACAAGTATACGGTGTTTGGTGGAACCAGATGTTCTGTGATCATAGGGCAGAGACAGGTGAATGAAGGGGAAAGTACCACCACCTGTGGAGGGAGGCACCATTGTGGGTGACCATCTGGTAGAGGTGCTGAAAGTAATGGTGATACATATACAGTGCATTCAGGAAGTGTTCAGACCCCTTAAATGTTTTCGCCTTTTACTCTGTTGCAGCCTGCTAAAACATAAATAAAAAAAGGAAAATCCCTCATCAGTATTCATCAGATTGATTTTTTTTAAAACTATGGATTAGGCAAAATAATTATCATAAAAATTGTGTTTATTTTAATATTCCTTTGATAATGTGGGAATTTAGTTATATATATATATATATATGTATATATATATATATATTTTTTTTTTTTTTTTTTTTTTTGACTTTATGTAATTATAACAGTAGCGTTACAGACAGGAAATGCAGGGAGAAAGGTATCGCAAGCAACAAAAGTTCCCCTGTCAGAATTGAACAGGGGTTGTTGTGGTTTTTGATGCTGGCCCCAAAAGCAGTCAATCCCTATAGACTCCCATATTAAAACGATTTTAGGCTCTGTTTAGTCCCTCCCCTTCATGAGAACTGTATGGTGAGTGAATGCATATATAACTCCCCCGTTCGAACTTTATTGAGGCTTAAAGATAAGCATAATTAAAGGTGTGGCCGCTTTAAGTGACAGGTGGTTGTCGTGTCAGTTAGCTGTCGCTAGACGTCATCACTCAGCTAATTCGAATCACTGAACGTGACCTGTCGACCGTGTTTGTGCTTCGTGGAGGGTTGTTAAATCAAATATTAGGCAAATAACACGGCTTGCTGTGCGGTTAATGGACTAACAGAACGTGAGAAAGTTTGTGCTCCTGTTTTAAGGTCAGTGAAATTCAACTATTTTTATTTATATGTTAGTATTAATTAGCAGGTATCGGTGTCTGTGCTCAGCATACCCGGCTTGCTAGCTTAGTTAGCTAGCCTTGGGTTAAACCAAAGATCCTCTAGTCTAGACGGATGATACCGCATTACAGGTAGCACCAGTGGTATGAAATGGGACACAGTTCCGGTGTCCTAAGTAGGCGCTGTCCCTCAACCCCTCCCTCACGCCAAGGCAACTGGCATGAAATGTGACAGAAGCTAATATTAAAATCTAGCCCTGGGAAAGAAAAGACAGATCCGTTTTTCTTGTTATTACAGCCTATTGCTGCACAAAGCTCGGGCATTTTTAACACTAATTTATGGATTACTTATCCCTGCCAAAAGAATACAACAATAGACGATACAACACAGATACATTTGCGCCTTTTTTGCCGCTGTTTTTTTTCATCTACTAACAACATCTGTTCAGCGCAGTACAAAGTCATGTCAATTTAATAGGCTGATAATCTGTAACTGTTAAGCAATGAAAAAAGTTTCTCGGTATCTCTACTGTCTCTGGTTAAACTTTGAGCAAGACACCCAGCTGTGCTAACAATGCTAACGGCTGCATATGCTTGCCACAGTTATTACACCGGCATGCACCGAAGTCTGAGTACCACTCACACCCTATCTCTTGGCTCATTTTTGGATGGGATTAGCCCAGAGTTGGGCAGAGTGGGACCTGCTAAAATGGTGACAGCGTAGCAGGCCCGAGCTTCAAAACTGGCCTTCAGAAACATATGAGTGACATAATGGTGGCTATATCCATCATTATTTACAGTCTGTGGGTATATGGATATATATTTTTTGTTTGTGAACATGCATATATATATATATATATATATATATATATATATATACACACACATATGTACACACTTAAGTTTAAATGACCTAAACATAGTTTTCAGTAAATATAAAGTGGTACATGTTGGCAGAGTGTGGGATTTTTTTTTTTGATCAGAGAGAGAGAGAGAGCATGAAAATGATTTTAAGAGAAATGACAGACTATTTTAAATGTGTGTGCGTGTGTCTGCGCACGTACAACACTGTGACTACTTCAGTATTTCTGAGTTTGCACATACCCCATTATTTCCTCTCTTCCTCCCACCTGGTGATTTGAGGTACTGATAAAAGAGGACCGCTTGATGATTCATCACTTTTTCTTCAACCTCCTTCTCTTCATCCCAGTCTTTATTTCCATGTGAGGAGCAACCAGACAGGGAATGTCTTTATCCTGTTTTAAGTGTAATGTCAGAAGCTGCAGTACGACACTCACTGTCAGCAAGCCTCCTCTTAAAAGTTCACATTTCTTTTCAGAGCTAGTTCATTCGCTAAAATAGACTTGTGGATCGACCCTAAGCAGAGTGTGATTAATTTTGAGCCACCGGACAAGGTGTCATCCTCTCTCTTTGTCCCATCAGTCATCTGATGCCAGTGGAATGTAATCACCTATTACGTCTCACTGTGACCCCACAGATGGTTCATTTTGGTTAAAGAGCCACACCGAAACCCAATCACAAGCTGGGCAACCAGTTCTGCCTTCTTTGTGTTATTGACAATGAAATGTGTAGATGTTGCAGAGGACGGACAGGGAGTGAGTTCTGTGATGGTGCCAGTAGGGATGAAGATTAATGACACCACCGGGCCTGTGTCTCCTGTTTAATAACGCTTATTCATCACTGTCGCTGCATGCTGACGGTCCTGCACAGCGCAAACACATCCACAAAAATGAGCTAAACACACAGACACACGCACCTCATAACCAGAATAAGAGATTATTTTTTTCCACTTCATATTCACAACAGTTTATGCATGCCTGTGTTTGTGTGTGAGTGTTGGAGTAACTTGACATGTTAAGTCCCTAGCTGTGTGTGCTCATGAAAGTATTCCTTCTCATTGCAGTGATCTGGGTTTAGTAGATTTGCATACAATTGCACAAAACAAGCTTATCACAGAGACTTGTGTAAACATCTTTTATATGATTTGAAAGCACGGTGCACAACCACATGCCTCGCAGAGGAGATGAAAGGAGGCTAGAAGTGAAGAGAAACAACTGAATGAAGAAAAAATAAGGGACCTCTGGCCTTCCACTGCTGTGCGAATGAAAGCCATTTTGTCTTCAGTGTTTCTGCTCTCCGCCTTTCCACTCTCGCTGTGTATGTGTGTGTGTGTATTGCGATCTTTTTCTCTCGCCTTCCACTTTTCTTGTACAGGCATTTCTCTTCCTAATGGAAAATAAAGACTGGAGAATGGCCAAGATAGGGGCTCCAAATGAAAAACATGGAGTCAGTGACCTGAGGCCAAGGCCCGTCCATCTAGGCCTAAAGCCCGAATGAGTCTGGCTCTTCTCTTCCACTGCAACTGATGTCTGCCTGATTTTAGAATGTAAAGTGGATATTAAATATGTAAACATCCCTGACAAAATGGCAGGTTTTGTGATGTAAAAAACAAGATGAATCATTTCAGAATTTTCCTTGCAGAAATGTCAAATTGCGAGAGCATCTCCTGTGCGCAGCGCACTTCAGGTCACCCCACAGATTTTCAATTGGATCCAGTTCTGGGCTGTGGCTAGGCCATTCCAATACTTTAATCTTCTTATGGCAAAGAAGGGTCGTTGTCATACTGGAAGGTGAATTTCCTCTACATCTTCAGCTTTCCAGCAGATGCCTGAGGGTCGCCAAAATTGACTGGTGTTTGGAGTTGTTCATAATTCCCCCCATCTTGACTGAAGCCCCAGTTCCTGCTGAAGAAAAGCAGCTCCAAGCATGATTCTGGCACCACCACATTTCACTGTGGTATGGTGTTATTTAAGTAACGTGCTGTGTTGTTTTTGTGCCAAATATACCTTTTTAGAATTATGGCCACAAAGTTTAGCCTTGATCTCATCAGACCACCTTTTCCCACGTGGTTCTGGGGGACTGGATGTTTGTTTTTTTTTTCTTTGCAAAATTTGCCGGTCTTGGATGTTTGTCTTTGTGAGAAAAGCCTTTTGTCCGTCTACACTACCCCGTAGCCCAGACATATGAAGAACATGGTTTTGTGGCCAGAAATTCCTGCAGCTCCTTTAATGTTGCCATGCGCCTCTTGGCAGCCTCCCTGACCAGTTTTCTCCTCGTCTTTTCATCAGCTTTGGAAGGGACATCTTGTTCTTGGTAATGTCACTGCTGTGCCATATTTTCTGCACTTGTTGATGATTGTCTTCCCTGTGCTCCTTGGTATATCTAATGTTCTGGGAATTATTTTGTACCCCACTCCTAATCAATACCTTTTCAACAAAAAGATCCCACTCATGCTTTGGAATCTCATTGTGAACCATGGCTTTTGCAGTAGGATGCAACTAAGAAGATGTCAGGAAAATCCTACAACAGCTGAACTTTATTTGGGGTCAATCAAATCACTTTAGTCAGGTGTATACTAGCTACTATTGAGCATAAGTTTGTATGTGATTGCCTGTTTGTGAATAGACTGAAATGATAAGAATGTGCACAATAATGTTTAGGAAGATGTTGAAGATTTTCACTGCGTTTTCAGGCTGTAGAAATTTTAAAATTTTTTTTTCCATATGTAACACAAATTTAGACCCACTTCAATATCTTACAGGAACTTGACACATCTTGTCTCCTCATCTCTCCCATCCTCTGTTGGGATTGACTGTCTCTCATTTTATCTCTTGGAAAAGTAGCTTTCAATAGTTTACCCAAAGTTTTTTGCCACTGTTAAAAGATAGGAGCTGGATAAGATTACTGTGGAGCCACTGAGATTTCAGTCAATATGAGAGAGAATTGTTGTGACAATGTTGTGCTGCAGAGTTGACAGCATGATCAATTCCAAGTATTCAGAGCAAATCTGCAAACAGATCATAAGTTGAAAGATGTGGCCTTGCTTTAAGCTATGATTTTGCTTTTTAAGTAATTTACAAAAATAGATGTTTTTTTTTCAGCGAAGGATGACAAAAAGCCTGAACTGCATCTCTATACTACGTATTTTCTCATAAGATTTTCATGATTAAGGCAGCTTTATATGCAGAAATCTTAACCTGATTAGACTACACTCACAGATTCTTCATATTTTCTCAGCTATCCTCCTTAATATCTTTGTCCATCCAACCTCCAGTGTTTTAACAGACTGCCCTCCAAAACCAGCTAGCTCGCCCACCACCATCATTTTCCAGATTTGGCCAGTAGTCATGGCATGTAATGGCTGAGAGGGTTAGTCTGTGCATAGCCCACACATCCAGCTTATCTCGGTCTGCAGAGAACGAATGAAACAAAAGATTAAATAAAGGATTTGTCGCTAGCAAGGCTGCGGCTAACGATTTTCCCACTAGCATAAACGCTTTTCCAGATAGCTTTTTCAATCACATAGGCTATGCTACAGCTACAGCAGAGATTGAAATTGTCCCAAACATTGCAGTCCAACTTGTAGCCTTAAGCAAAATGGTTAGGCTTAAGTCTTTTGTCTCCCAATGGGGTTAGAACTGGTCATATTAAAGTGAATGCATGACAGCAACAATCTTAGTAAATATGCCTCTCTGTCAAAAATGGAAAAATGGCCAAGACACACTGTGTGAAGTTAAAATATATATAGAAAGTCTTTTTTAAAGACTATATTTGTCTATGTTTTGGTCAACTGCCACCATTACAATATCGAATTAACTACTACAGTTCATGTTTCCAGTATACCCATAGATGTACGGGCAGCTATCACTGGGTTCCTGTTGTACTGAATTACACTTAAAAACATGATGGTCCTTAGGCAAATTCTGGCATTATAAGGAGCATCTTTGTTTCTGACATCTAAGCAGATTTATGGTTTATTCATGGTGTACAACAGCTACATTGAAAGTGTTTGAAAGAGTATGTTACACTGAATCTACAAATGTGTGTATCATGCCTGTGTGTTCAGATTTGACTGAGGTTTGACTTTTGATGCATACTGGGGCAACTGGGCGCTTGTAGCTTCCATGAGCTGCGTGTTGTTGCTACCTCTGCTGCAGCCAACTGATGATCATGTACCGCACAGAGACCAACCCCCCATCCTCCAAACATCCTGAACCTGCCTCAAACCTCTTGACTAACGAGATGTTCTGCTTTGTGTAGGAGGACACCCCCCCCCCCCCCCCCCCCCCCCCCGATCAACTCAACCAACACCACGACAAGTGAGCAAATGCTGATCAGGGATGTGACGTTGAAAGCTTTGGAAAGAGCAAGTAAGTGGAGCTATTTTGTCAAACTATTGTTTTATAATGTAATTAATAATGAACTATAATGCTCAGAAATCACACATGTTGTATGTTCATCGTATGTAGCGATATAAATGACTCAATAGATACCACAACTCCAAATAACATGGAAAGAATACCAAATTAAATACCAACCAATTCCTGTCGTAATATCAAAGGACTGAGGTACAGTACCGACATCATAGATATGAAGGCAATTAAGAAATACAAAGAGCTGTGATATGGGCAACTGGGCATACAAAACAAACAAATAAATAAATAAAGGGGAAAAATACTAAATAAAATGTATTTTTCTGAGCCTAATTTTCAAATCATTTTAATAATGCAAATGATTATGTTTGTTATACTATACAACATACCCTAGCATATCAAAAATGGTCACTCCAACCAGCTGTCAGACAAAGAGCCAGAGGAGACAAACCCCTCCTGCTGTGGATTCATGGTCCACTTGGGCCTGAAACCAATTTGAGACACATAAAGCGCTCTTCATCTTGTGTAATGGCACTGGATCATACTCATCACTTGTACCGCAGGGGTTAAGACCCTTTAAAGAGATTTATTCCAGTTAGTCATTACATATGCTAAACATACCTCTTATCACAACCATCTCGTGAAGACTCTAATTACCATTTAAGGTTAAACTGCCCCAATTTGCATATATGTAAATCATATAGATTTTTTTGCATGGGGTGGTAATAGATTTTTTTCAGCATTTAACCCCATGTTAACGAGGGACTGTAACAAATGGGTGTTCAGTTTCTCCCCCGACCTGCTGTCTGTGCTGTCAGCAGAAACAATTAGGCTTCCTGTGGTCAGACATGATAGTAAAATGGCTAATTACATCGTCGTCGTCTTCTTCTGCCAGCATTCAGCTCAGCCAATCGTTGGACAATGAAATTAGCCATCCAGTTCACTAAAGCTGTGTTGAGGAAATTATTTTGTGGTGGTGCTATATAGTGTGTGTGTCTGTGTGTATTGTGTTTGCTGTGATCAAAAGTCAGCTGTAAAGCTTTATGTTTGAGACCTGAATGCTCATTTTTAATGTAAAAATAGAAATTTTCTCTTGTGAAATGTTGTTTCTGCCTTCCTTTGAGTTCCATTTCCCATTCCAAGTCTCTCTCTCTCTCTCTCTCTCTCTCTCTCTCTCCCTCTCTCTCTCTTCCTCTCTCTCTCTCCAAATTTATGAGACACGCGCATTTGCCAATAAGGGAATTCCACACAGTGAACTGTAGGGAAACAGACTTCAAATGTGTTTTAAATACAGACTGTGCTAGTCTCTTTTAAGCTTTCTTTTCTCTCATGTCTAGCCTAATAAGCAAAGCTGCCAAGCACCCAGCGTCTTGCAAAGTATTGTGTATTTTCCTTTTATGACAAGCAAACTTTTGGATATGATTTTTTTTTTTTTTTACTTCTGCTTTGCTTAAATACAGCTGCAGAACAAACTGTACAAATACCCACATGTTGCTGAAATCTTGAGACAAAACACAAGGAGACGCACTGTGGATGACAACAATTTAGATCTTGAAGTTGCATATAACCATTGTCTCAACAGCTTGAATATTACAGTATTTCAACAGGTGGATTTTAAGAGAATTTGTTAAACCTGGACATTACTAAAAAGGTAAACACAAGCAGTCAGACAATCTACTAATTCTAATTCTAATCTACTAATCCTCAGGCTAGCTGAACCTACTTGAAGAGAAAATTATTATTATTAAACAGTAAAATTATTTCCCTAACTGTCTGATTTAAACAACAGACTTTTACCTGCCGTTTTCTGTGCATATATTTTGATACGATACACTTGTTCTGACTCTGCAGCCTTGTTACACATGTATGAAACTCAAACTCATATATATATATATATATATGAAATCACTCAAACCTGGATATCACCAAAATGGAAGAGGAAGGGGAAGGGATGCAGGAGTTAAGTTAAGAAAGTCTACTTCCAGACCAATGTAGTCCCTGAAAATTAAAGTGGTTTAGATGATCTGGATTAATAGGTACTTCCATTTACCTTCTTTGTCTCTTCTTGATAAGAGCATCTGCTGAATGCCTGACATTGACTGTTACTGTAATAAGGATCTTCTGTCGTGGTAAAGACCGCGTCTACAGACATGTGTGATCCAGTCTGATGGGCTGTTTCTTACCTCGAAGCTACATAGATTGTGACTTCATGTTTTCCTCTGACCTTTCTCAGAGCTCTTTAATGACATGGAGCTCATACCCTGCTGCGTATGGATCTCCCTCAACAAGTGAATGTTTTGCAGTGCTTTGACATTTAACCTTTGCTCACATCTGCTGTGGTCCATCGGCTGCCAAATCTGCTGATATAATTGATTTTTGTGTCACATGCAAGCTGGGTATGTTACCTCCAGGTCCCTCTATAGACGTCCCAGTGATCTCATTTTGCACTTTATCTTGACATGGAAAGTGGCTCCTGAACTTTGTGCCTCTTTCTTCTATAATTATTCTGTATAATTCACTGCATTCCTCCTTATTGTAGGCAGCTCTTACTGAAGGGAGAGCAGTGAGAAAAGGTCCCTAAAGAGGGTTGGCGATCAAAGATTGTGGTTAGAGTTGCATCTCAGATTACTGTCTGGCTGATATTTACCTACATTCGTAACATCAATACTCCATTCGTTACTACATGATCCAGTTGCATAGCGTTTCCTATGCAAACTGTGGGGAAATCAAAATGTTGGTCTGTTATGTAGCATTGGGTTGCACTTTCAAAGGTATATTTATCATTCAACAGATATTTAAAGTCTGCCTGGAGTGGTAAGATATTTGTCTGGGGCAAAACAAACTTTTAAATCCATTATTTCTACAGGCTGCACCATCTACTGCCCTGACTTGCCCTAGGCTAGGGCAGTGAAAAATAGGAGACTGTGAAAGTATTGGATTTAAATGTTGGTTTTGCCCTAAGCAAACATCATCATAGCACAAAAATACCTTTGAATACTCAACACATCGCTTGGTTAAAAGTTAAAAAAGAATACTATGACTTTTTCCCTCAGGTTTGCATTAGGAATGCCAGGCGACCAAAACAGAGTTATGCAAGGACTGCTTAAGTCTAAAATGTTGCTGTTACTCATTATCACAGGTCTCACATGAAATTGTGTAGTACTTCTGCATTTCTTTTACGAATATAATAAAAAAGAAATTAAGAAAATTTAAGGGAAATAATAACATCTGATTTTTTTCTGTTGGGCATGATTCATTTCTATAATAGTGTGTGCTGAAGAATCCAAACAAACTTTGACTAGATGAAAGCAAATAAATGAAATTTGCATATGCTGTCTTTAATGTACTACAAGCATCACGTCTTCTCTACGAACTTATGTCCACTACTGCTCACATCCTCACAGCAAGTTTCATTTTGTTATCATGTTTTGAAACGATGCTGTTTGACATGCATTAGATGGTTCTGTCCATTTATGTGCTATCAAAATAAAAGCCAGGGCCCATCTATCTGCAAATGCTGCAGTTATGGATATAATATAGATAGATATGTCTGCCTCGGTTGCTATGAACCAAAGCAATTTTCTGATCCCATCGTGCCAAGTGCGTGCGTGCGTGCGTGCGTGCGTGCGTGTGTGTTTTCTAAAGTAGATTTTCCCATTCAACTGAATGGGAAAGTGGTCTCAGACATTTGGACCTGACTGTGTATGGGGGTGTAAGATGGAAAATTCACACAGAGTATATATGCCTATATGTATACTTTGTAAAATTAGGACCTAAAACTCTAGAGGAAAGCTTAGCAACATAAGGCCGATGTAAGTGGAAACAAAATACAGTGCATTCGGAAGTATTCAGACTCCTCCACGTTTTTCACGGTTTGCTGTTGCAACCTTAAGCTAAAATAATTTCAATTCATACACCCCATATTAACAAAGTGAAAACAGGATGTTAGACATTTTTGCAAAGGGAAAACTGAAAGGAGCAAAGTATAGAATTAGGGTTCGGTTCCCGGCCAGGCAATATGGTTCTGAAACTGATGCACTAGTGACCTCCCAAGTGTGTTTCTCTTCCTTTCTGCTACAGCATGCTTCAATACTAAACTAATCTGCCCAAGTCTACCCCTGAAAAGGATTAACCATACATATTTAGAAGATGGATGAATGCTCGTATACAAAGAGGAAAACCTGTAACAAACAGGCTACGTGAATCCCTAGTTTCTTGGCTTTACAGGAAGCAGTCACGTTCAGAAATGTAGTGGGTACTTAGTCAGACACAATATCCTAATTTGCATACAAGTCTTGACAGTATTTAAACACTATACCACTACTGATTTAAGAAGTCAACACTTCCAGACAATATTAAATCTGATCATGCATTGGCCGGGAATCGAACCCGGGTCAACTGCTTGGGAAGCAGCTATGCTTGCCACTATACCACCAATGCCTGGAAGAAAGGCATTGCTGTTTCTTCAAATGTAGTGAACACAACACAGCACGCCATAACTTTTACATGCCTGGTTAATAGGGCTGCACAAGTAATCAAAATATCCTCTGACCTAAGGAAGTACATATTTTAACCCAAACCATGATCTTTCCTGCAACCTAACCAAGCAATTTTGTGCCTAGATTTAACCAAACCAAGGGCGTTCAATAAGCTTAACCACATTTATTAGTGTAACCATGACAACGTATGTTTGGTACGCCACTGCCTTAGGGATGCTATTTCAGGTGATGCTCCAATGGTCCATATCAAAAGTAGGGACATGGTCTTTAAGGCTAGAGCACTAAAACTAGTTGTTTAAGATTATAGAAAGATTGTGGTCAGGGTTAAAAGAATCACTGTTATTAGAAAACGCGATGTAAACCTGGATCTCTAGTGTCCATGACAACATCAGAAGGCTCTTCTGATTTGGACACTGGATTAGTAGGCTGGGCAGGTGAAGTGAGGAGGCTGTTTCATTGATTGGACCAAACAGCAATGAGCTTCTGTAAGGACCAACCATGGAGCTGGAGCATTATTGTTCTAGTTATGTATGAACATGTAACTGATACAACCCATTACAACAGAAATAATGCCACTGGCATAGGCGATGACATGTAATTTACATTTTTTTGTGATTTAGCCACTTGACAGACTATAATATTCTATCAATTCATAGCCACAATGTAAACAGACATAGGACTCATTATTACAGCACAAGTCCCTTGCTATCACAGATGGCCCCTATCGATCCATCACCTCAGTGTTTTCCATCTCCCTGCCCCGATGTCAGCCTTCTCTTCTTTCTATTAAATGCTTCAGTGGGAGTTACTAGCCACTCAATCATTTCCTTCCCCTTTGATCAAAGCTGATGAGTGGGGGGGGTGGTCATTGTGCTGGGACTCCAGGGTGAAGAGGCTGGACCCCTTGGGGTCAGCTTCAAGCTCACACAGATATTACATCATGTTTATCTAGGAGGGGTACAGACTCATCCTCAGCCACATGTGCCAGTGTCCTGCAGGATGACTTTGATCTTGACTACCTACTGTCCTGCTGCTTCCCCAGGGTCAGATACAAGTGAAAACCATAACTTCTCTCAGATTAAAGCTGCTAAACCCCCTTTTCCAGGGGCGAAAGATCCTATTGCCTGCCCTCTGACCTTTGACCTGCCCCATGAGGACTGAAAAGGAAAAAATAAAACCCCTGTTAACCGTAGCTGTGGAGAGACAAGAAGCAATATGGCTTTGAAGCAAAGGATAATATGAAAGTATCAAGTCAGTGTGAGACCTGTTTCTGGTTTTATCCCTCTTTCCGTCTCTCTCTGACCATTTCTTGCTGTCAAGGTGATGTTGCCGGGCAACAGCCAAAGGGAAATAGGATTCGGCATGGCAAGGTCAAGACTGAATGCCTCACACATCTTGCTCTTTCTCTCTCACACACACACACACACACACACACACACACACACACACACACACACACACACACACACACACACACACACACACAGCTCTTGTAGTGAACCTTGAGCTAGATGCTGCAAATCCCCTAAAATCCTCCTTGACTTTTTATTTTCATCTGATTCCAAGCCGCCCGACTCTTTGCCCTGCCTTTATCCGTCTCAGACATTGCCTTTTTTCCAGCCACTCGTAATAAAGCTGGGGGGTTGGGGGTGTGGGATGGGAAGAGGTAGCCTCCTTAATGTGCCAAGAGACCATCTTGCTTTTCCACTGCAGAGGTGTGGAGGGATTACTGCCCCGGTGCTGACCTTGTGTGCACAGGGGTCACAGAGATGGTTACTCAGTTTTTTTGGCCATTATCCAGCCAGGCTTCAGTGGTGGGGACTGTAAAAACCAAAGACAACTTAAAGGAGTGATTGAGAAGATAGTGGAGTCCGAAATTTGCTTGAAGATTATGAAATTTCACTACTCAGGGATGTTGGTGGAGTCATTTGGAGATGCTGTGGGTCTTGGGACCTTGGACATGTTCTATCGATTTTGTACACTTTAATTAATGTATTTAATGTTGGCTTGGCTTGTTGGCTTGTTACCCTTTTAATATGAAGGCATTTGACTCATAACTGGTTGCATGTGTGTAAACTGTAAGCAGGTCATTTGTCATTAGTATTAAGTTGTTGTTGAAGAGTTGTAGTCGATAGATCATTTATGTACTCTAGAATATAGTGTAATACACCCCAGCTTAAAAAAATATTTAGATGGACAAAACAGGAGCATTTAAAGGAATTATTTCGCCAGTTCAATTCACTGGACATGCAATTGAGTAGTAGACAATGAGCAGACAATGTTTATTTTATTTTGCATCCATTTCATTTTTTTTAGATATATTTAGAGATATGTAAATATTTCAGTATATACAATATATACAAACCATTTACTAACTAGTATATGAGTGAGTTGTGAAAACCTTTAACTCTGTTCTGTGTTGACAGCGTGGCTTTGTGCAATTGCTTGAATTTTACCTATTTGCAGCATGTTTCCTAATGCCGCATTATCTGTAGTATACGGTGTATATGGTGAATTTGTTTCTTATTTAGCTTTAATTTATTTGCAGAACTTCTAAATGTGATACATGTGTTGATAAAGACGTGAAGATCTAGTCCTGGTACAGTGAGCATTGAGCTCATTAGAGGCTTGAAGAGGTACAACGATACAGTATTCCACAAAAAAAAGCTAAAGTTGAAGAAAAATCTGACAAACATTCTTAGTCTGTCCAGTAACTTTAGTTTTGATATCATTGAGATACATTTGAGATGCTGTAATAGAAGCATTACTTTGAGCATTTTTGCCTTTTCTTAGATAGCAGACAAAAAGCAAGCTGACAGGAAATCATGGCAGCGAGAAAAGGGGGGCGGCATGCAACAAAAATACACGGTTGGCACCTTCACCCCCTGCAGTGTGTGTACCTTCTCTCTGTTTAGTACATTTTCCCCTTACCTTAGCCTTACTCTTCCCCTGCAGTTTCTTGCAGCTTCATCTCAGTGTCATTTCTTTAAAACTCTTTTTGTCATTTTATTAAATATGCTGAACATGCTGTAAACATAAAACATGTCTTGTAGTTCCAGTAACAAATGTGCAGGGAAGTCATGGACTATTCAGCTGTTCAATTGTCATTAACTCCTCTTCTACATTATGAGTATCTCTGCTCTGAGTACCCTGTCAATTTGAAAGTCTTTCAGAGGAGTGACAGTCTGTTTTTTCTTCAATCATTGAACTTTCGCTGTCCAGAGATGAAAGATTTGGTTTTTAGCAAAGATGCTGAAAATGTCAAATGCATCTAATGTATGGTGATGGTTACCATGCTGTTGCGTGCAATGGCACTTTCATTAACTATTTGTGAAACGTTGTAAGCAACCATATTTTGTTCTTTAAACAAGTAATGTCTTTGTTTCTGATGACAGCTTTGATGTTCGTGCAAAATGGAACCTGAGGTCATAGCGTTAGCTTGAAGCAGCATACATATCCAAATTAACTACTCCATTTCCATTTTACTTTTTAATCATCCAGAGCAAGTCGCTCTGAATGAGCAGATAGGGAGTTTAATTTTGTGCAAAGTAAACATCAAAAAAAAAAAGTGGAGCTGTTGATGAGAAACAAGCCTGTGACATTTCAGCCTTCACAAGCGGACTCTTTCAACTTGATGCAGTTGTGATTTATTAATTTATTTATTTTTTCGGCGGAGGTATTTAATTTGTCTGGCAGGTATGCAGGGAGAGAAGTGGAGCAGGAGGGGAGCAGGGAGGCCTCATGGGCATCAGGCAGGAGGGTAAACAAGCTTCAAAGCCCCAGCAGAAGCCTCAGACTTGACCCGGGGTGAAGCACGACTCATTAGTTACACGCCAGGCAGCATCTGGAGTAATCGCACTAAACACCATGGACTATATCACTCTGAACTCCACACACAATGAGTGAAAGCAACAGGGTGTACCGTTTGGGAAAATGTTCTTTTTAAATGGTTATAAAACACCTAAAAAAAAAATTGTATTTATTTAATCTGAGTTAGTTAATGAAAATAGAGGAATATGATTCATACTTTACAATTAATTGACTTTTCTCAAGTCTAATCCTCTTAGCCTCACACTTTTCTGAAGTAAGAATCAAAAGGTGCAGCAGAAACACATCAAATACTCTCTATTTTTTCTATCTGCTAAATTTCACTTTATTGAATGAGGTTACAGGGAATTTCCTTGCTGGTACATGCACCTAGAAGCACTTCTCCTGCAAAATGACAACACAGCATTTCTCCAAATTAATGTTTCATATTTTAAATGAGATTTTTGTCTGGAGCTGCGATACATTTCAGCTTTATTGAGGCATTTGCTTTCCTGGGAGCAACCTCCATGCGCCACATAGATCAGATAAACCTGGTTGTACAGTATATCCGAGGCACTTGCACAGAAATCCATCAGCGCACTCTCTTATCAACAGAGGAAATCATTGATTTATTACAGGCGGAGAATACTGTACTTGTCAAAGCACACCAACCCGTCCAGCTATCACTTTGATCATGTAATGACAAAATACAGTGATGAAAACCTCATAAGGTGTAGTCGCGTGTCCGCCTGCTGCCTTAGACCTCACGGCTGAGCCCATCATTCCCTCTGACAGCTACTGTGGTCGTCTGATGATGGATAACTGGGTGGCAGATGTTTCAGGAAGTAGCCCATTGATAACAGTCCCAGAGGAGCCACCTGATTGGAGTTCATCGCCCCTCCCCCTGTCCCACCAGCCCATCTATCACTGTCTGAAATTGGAAGCTGCCCTTGAGTGTCAGATACTAAGTGTTGATGGAATAGGTGCTGATGAGATGCACTGATTTGAGTGCTGCATGGTATCTAGAGCTGGCTAGGATGATTGTTTCTGACTTTATGGACTCTTTATATATGTACAGAACCCTGCTTATTGAGTGTGATGCACCTGTAAATAACATACTCGAACAAATGCAGACATTTTAGATTTTGGGCATTTAGCCCAAAGCCATTGCAGTACTTCAGATGCTGTGACACTATGTGTGTAAAGCTGGCAGCACAGTGGTGAAATGCACTAGCTATATCATAAAGTTGTGTCTTCATATGATGCATCTCACTTGACGCCGGTATGTATCGGATGTGCAGGCATGTACAACTAGGAGGAGATCCTGAGGTAGACGCAAAATATGTTGGAGAAATTATGTCCTATCTGCCCTGCAAAACTCTGAGATACCTGGATGACACGTGGATAGATGGATCTATTGACATGGACTGAATGTTTGTGTTTGGCTTGAATATATCCTACATTGCCTATATCATCACAGTGTAAAAAAAGGGGGCTGTTTTGATGAGTCCAGCTTTCCGCATATGGATTTACTCAACATCAGGATTTCATCTGGACAAAAAATTAGACAAAACTACAGGGTGTCCCTTAAAGAGAATGAGTACATTCCATCACCACTCCATTGTAGCTTTATATGGTTATTTTGGCCAGTGAATGGGTGCACATAAGTAGCCCTCTTGTTCACCCAAGTACCTTTCTGGTTACCAAAGTCCCCATTTGGTTAGATCAAGGGCCCTTGCCCGTGCAAGCTTAGGGCAAAAATCAATCCTAACTCTGATCATAAGGCTGCGTTGTTTGATGTTGTTGTGTGTTGTTTTCCTTTTTATTTTTGCTCCTGCCCCTTAAGAGAGTCTTACAACGCCACTGCACTGACTTACTGTTTTATTAGGCTGAGTGGTTTTGCCTTGTGACCCTTTTATAGTCGAGCTATGCCCACTCAACCACTTGTCTAAGACTGCACATCTATGAGCTGTGACCAGTTCAAAGAGTAAAGTTTCATTTTTCTGTATTAGAAAAATACATTTATTGTATTATTAGATCCCCTCGGGATCAACAGTGTTTAAGCCATAGGAAGTGGTTATGGTGCATTGTCCATATCTAATGTCCTGATGTCACAGGACTGGCCACACTGTTAGGCTGAAATGCAACCTTTTGGGGCGTCATGTGCAAAAACAGTGCTTATCACCAAAAATGTCACGAAAGTAAAAAGCGCAGACTAAGAGACTCCAGGATCACCAGTGTGAAAGTGTCAGGTAGCTAATGTTGCCTTTTTAAACGGACAAAGAGATCTGCCCTCCGTGTGCTGCTGTTGTTCGTACTTTCAGCCGCACGGTTACTCTTCTGAGGCTTTCGGCAGGATGCAAAAAGCATTCAGCTCTGAAGGATTTGAGAAACAGTGCAATCGTCCTGAATTTAAATAGGTTCAGGGCCCTGCGTACAGATGGCTGGGTACACAGCCAGATACGGCGTTCAATAGTTCAGAGCCCACTCTTTTCTCTCTCTAATCGCACCCTCTCTTTTTCTCATTGCTGTCTTTTGCGGCCTCTTTATCATTCTGCTCCTCTGTACACCTTGTGCATGTACATTCACAAACACACATCCAGAAGCACACACTCTTTTACTCTTTTTCATTCTCTCGCTGTCTCTCTCACCCTCAGCCAGCATTGCCTCTGTTTCTCCATCTAACATCCCCCCTTTTTTCCTCTCCCCACTTCCTATTTCCCACTACTGAGGAATGAGATAAAGAAATCGTTTTTCTTTCACCGCCAATCAGGTCGGCACAATTACACAAACCAGCAAACACGCTTCTCTCTTTGTGTCTCTCTAACATGCCCTCTTTCTTTTTTCTCTTCCCCCTCCTTTCCAAGTTTCCAAACACTGAGAAACGAGATAAAGAAATCACTTTTGGTCGTAGATGCAATGGCATAAACTAGCAAGCATACACCTTGAACTGTCCCTCTACCCACCATTTTCCTTGTCTCTCACTCTCCACCTTTTGTTTGTTCTTTTTCTCTGCATACAGTCTCAAACATTTATTTTCTTTGCTTCTCTTTGAGGCACAACCTCAAACTGTGCAGATAAAGCAGTCCAGACGTTCACGTTTCACTGAACAAAAGTCTGACACAATGAGGGAACACCGTTCCTGCAGCGCAACCGAGTGATAGATTAACACCATAGTACCAGATTAAAACAAATGGGGACCAGTGAAGGCTTCCAGACATCTTAGATCTCATCTGATGTAACAGGGCACCCGGGGAACCAGATGCCGGGAAAATGAAATGTGCAGGGATGGAGCAATTCCACTGCGTCATGCATGCTAAGTTGTGTTACTTTCTGTCACCAGGAGGCCTTCAGAATTTCAGTAGCGTCTCCTAAAAGGTAGTGCCAGCTTCATGCATTTATCTTGCAGTTGTATTTCATACAATTCACTACAAAACCACAAACTACAGCCTCAAAAAAAAACGTGGATTTAAATCCGCCCTGGCACAGTGTTTGCAAAGGTAGCATCAACTGCAAGGTGTGTTTCTTGGATTCTTAGGTTTTCTGTTTTTCCCTCATTGTAAATATATTTTATATTTCACTTAGGACCTAGCGATAAGGCTGAAATCATGATGGTGACATGAATGTTTTGTCATAGGAACATGGAAGTTGTGGACATACTAATGCAGCCTTAGAGGAAATCTCAACTATTTCTACCTATGTTTTGGCTTACAGAATGATACAGATCACTGCCACTTCTGTTGCAGTGTGAACATTTCATGACCTCTCTCCCATAACGTGGGAAATGCATTTCAGCTTTAAATGGCAGCATCCAGAAACTGGTTCATTGAGCACGTTTACTGGTCAAATAGGATCTGAAATCAAGAAGTGAGATGAGCTGTGACTCTGTGGGAAACCGTAAATGATGCAAGGCCTGAAATTCATGAATGAAATCATCGCAGGAAGAAATGGAGGAAATGGAAGGAGTGCTCTGGCAGGAGAATAAACAGTGAAATGTAAGAGAAAATAAATTCTGTATTGAGCTTTTGGAGAAGTTCCAGTCTGCGGGTGTGCTGTTACATTAGTAGGTCTTTACAAGAGTGTTGAGAAACAGAAGGTTCGTCTTTGCTATCTCCTAAAACATATACTAAACATACTACATGTACCACTTACACAATGTTTGCAAACTTGCTACAAAATCCTTTAACTCCTTGTTTTTGATTGTTCATTATTTCTGTTAAAACAGAAACCATGCAAAGTAATAACTTCATACTTTCTTTAGTCATTTATGCAGTAGTATTCATGGTGGTCCATGCATTTGTTTGCTTCTTGCCTGGCATAAAGGGTAGACATTTAATCCAAACAAGTTAATTAACGGGGAGATAGCATCAGCGCAAACAAGGCTAATGAAATAAACACTGTCCTAAAAGAAGAGATTAGCAATTAAGCTATTGGAGCGCAGAGTCATTTATGTTCCATTGTGCTGTCTTTTAATTGTGGCACAGTAATGAATACTGCTCCTGCCTTTTATATCTTTGTGTGTGTGTGTGTGTGTGTGTGTGTGTGTGTGTGTGTGTGTGTGTGTGTGTGTGTGTGTACGTGTTTGAAGTATGAATGTGTGCTGTTGGGTAATAATAACCCTCTCTTGCCTATTTGTTTACCAGCCTTTGTTTACTGAAGGACAGTATGGCTGTCTTCTGTTTTACAGCTACAATACTGACACTGTGTGTACAAACTATCCTACACTTCCTGTATATGAGATGATGATGTGTTTGTATTAGACAGGGAGAGTTATGGGTGATCTTCTTGAGTTTATTGTCCGCTTAATACACTGTTGTGAAATGTGGCTGATTTAAACAAATGGTAGTTTGAGAGGCAGTGTGTGCCCGTACATGTGTTTATTTGACTGACTGAAAGCAGAGAGGGTGTATAAGTATGTGTGTTTATAGTTGCGTCTGCACATATATTTGTCTCCTTTTGATATGTACAGTATGTGTATGAAATTCCTGCACATGCACATTCTATATACAAGCGCCTGTCACACATTCCTTGTCTCCTTTTGAAAAATTTAGAAAGTTCAAGTGTTGTACATCCTCCATGTGTCATGCATCTGCCCCTGTGTGTGTACACTATATCACACTCATGCACACTCATGCACACACAGGAAACACAAACTGCTCTCGGCTTGTGCATGTGCGCGATTCATCTGGTCTGGTCCTGTTCTCACTGATGAATGGAGAGCAGAGGGCTCTACAGCGACCAGGACACATGGCAACTCCCCCTCGACTCTATCAGCCACAACTCTGTTCATTCCACACATCTATCTATCTGTCCAGCAGCAGCCAGGGAAGTCATTAACCCGCAGGCCCTCTGGGTTCCTGAACAACACTGACCAGAGAGAGGTTATTTGTGCGCTTTTGTCTGGAATTTTTAAAGAACAGTCCTTGCATCTTCAACTGTATCTCTTATTCCACAAATTTTCTGTGCCAAATACATGTTGGAGGAAATATAAATCAAGCCTTACACAATACTTTTCTAATCCTGGTTTTGTGACATCCTTATATTGCACTTGTGTTGTCAGGCCTTAGTATGCTTTAAAATGAGAGCTTGTCTGATTGTCTAACAGCAACTGAAACATGGTTACAGTCACTTTTGGTTTGTACAACCGAGTGCAATAGCACAAATGCCTTTCACTGGAGTATACCTAGACCTTTGGGTTACCAAAATAACCTAGGGTTAGGGTTAAATAATGAAAAAGTCAATGTCTCATCCTTGAATTCAGTTTTTTGATATTTAACCAGCACTGACATTTTCCCGATGTTTTAACCCAGTGCAATGAGTTGCCTAAACCTAAATATAAAACATTAATTGTGCTTGAGTTGCCAGGAAAAATATGTTAGGGATGTTCAGTATGATATAAATATCTTTTACGCAGACATGTTCAACTTAATTAGTAAGTTGAACATCCCTACTAATTTCAACTTAGTTTATTTGAAAATGAAATGAAAGTAATCCATTCCAGTATAATATTTCCTAAAACATATCTGCAAATGCAAATTAGTTGTGCTTCAGTGTAAGTTTCAGAAGACGTGTTTTGGCATCTCTCAGAGCACAGACAATTTTTCATTCATGCCTTGGTACATTCATGTGTAGAACACACATGCACATATGTAGTATGTGTGGATATGCTTTTTGTGCTGTCTGTTTCTGTATGCTTATCTAATC
The DNA here is from genome assembly GCF_021018895.1 of Seriola aureovittata. Lineage (NCBI taxonomy): Eukaryota > Metazoa > Chordata > Actinopteri > Carangiformes > Carangidae > Seriola > Seriola aureovittata. The sequence continues at coordinate 5,092,340 of NC_079375.1, forward strand.
TGTCAGTGGCCTATTTTAGAGTATTCTTCCCTGTGTGTGAGTCCATGTCTGAATTCATGCTTTGTGCATGTATAGTAGCTGTCTCTACCTGCTTATCTGAGGTTTCTAAGCTGTACTTCATGGTATCTCATGCAGGAAGTCTGAATGTGAATACGTCTTTGTCTCTGTGTGCACATTGTTTTTGTTTTAAATTTGAAAGGCAGTGCACATTAATAAACATTCAAATTTAAAAAAAAAAAAAAAAAAAAAAAATCACTGCCCAGCTAAACAATTGAAATGTCATCCATTATCCATGAAATCATCTTATTTGTGCATGTTTGTGTTTGTGCAGATTTAAATCCCTGTTTGCTTGTGCATAGCCTACATCACTGCATATGTATTTCATTATGAAAATGTCTTCATGCCGCATGTGTGCATACATGTGCGCATAACTGAATCAGTGTGTCTCTGTCTGCCCATTCAAGCTGTATACGTGATGTGTATTCAGGTGTGTGTGAGCATAAGAGACAGTTGCCCCAGCAGAAGTCATCTCTCATGTCCCCCTACTAAACAATAGCCTATTGTGGCACCCAGGCAGACTGACAGATTCAATATAGCCCCTGCAATAGAAAGCAGATTAAGTCACTGCATCATTGCTTACGGCTCCTTTTTAGACGCCATTAATTGCCTTCATCATTGGCAGCCATTTTTTTAGCTTGAAGTAAAGAGGTTTAAGAAAAATGAACACTTTAGCAAGAATGGATATCACCGTTTCAGAGGCAGCGGCTGAGCTCATTTACTCTCAGCCTGTAAAGGAGCTGGATTGTTTGGGGATAAAACAACACCGCTATGAAGTATCACCTTGTAATATAAAATGTATCACAGTAAGAATAAAGTGGTAAAACATGGACATCATCCACAGACAGAATACCAGTTATACCAGTTTAAAACTTTCAAAACAAACACATCAACATAGAGATGTTTCATTGTGACACATTATAAATGTTAAGCTTGCTCCTTGTCTTTTGCTTCAGGGCCATCTGCCTCAATAAAACCCCCTTTATCTATATGAAATGTCCTGATGGATGTAACACGCACTGCTGTGTCTCTAAAACAGACAAAGAGCTACTCGGGGGAGAGATCTAATGCCCTATGCTCACAATTTATTTTGAGTCACTTGGCTGATTCAGTGCTGTGATAGTCTTTGGCTGTCGGCCCCTCTGTGATGTCATTGTTTTTGGATTCGGTGTCATTCCTGGTAAGTTTCGTCAGCTGTTCTCCAGGACACAAGGGCGCAAAGGGGAGGTATCATCCTGCCTAGCTTTGAGTCATAGCATACCGAAGTTCTTCCGGTGCTCAGCTTTAAGTGTTTGTTGTGTTAAGCAACACATGATGATCATGCTCATGACATCTGATATCTCTCTTGTAGTACTGAAATGCGTGCGTCTGGCCGTTTTTCTACACAGTCCATCGAATTTAGGAAAATACTGCAGGTTAGCAGTGATGCTACAAATACAGACAGAGAGCAAAGAGATTTTAATGCCCATACAGAGGAACATTTATGTCCTCAATCCGAAGGAACATATGTTCACTTGCTCAGACCAGAATGAAGGCAAGAAGCCCTTTTTAACAAGCAAAAAGTAAAGATGGGTGAAGTGCAGGCCTGAAAGAGCATAATGATGAAAGATAGCAAGTATGTCCTTATATTTACGGTTCACCAACTTTAGGATTATAATTTCTGTAATTTTCTTCCACACTTTCTTCTATGGCTGGCTCTGTGTCAGTTTATCTGTCCATATAGCACATATCTACTGTGTATACCAAGCTCACACTCGCACATCAACACCCTTCTTCCATGAGCAGCAAGATGAGGAGCAAGTAAATTGCACTGGATTAAGTGAATGTTTTCTCTAAACGGTAAATTGGTAGACTTAATGGCCCTACTTTACAAGGAACTCCATGGAGCAAACAACCACAATAGCAAAAGCAATGGCTTTAAAGGCTGTGGTTTACACTGATGGAGATCAGTGCAAATCTGTATGGAAAAGGTTTGAGGGAGAGAAAAGCCCATACATATCTTCATTTTCGTTATTGGAGGGACAGGGAGGTATTTGTGTAACACCCTGAAGCCATTGATTGTGAGCTGAACTGTGAAGTGCCAAAAAAGTTCAGTTTTCCCTCCACTGGCATCCTCATGCTCACTTTTATTCCATTCCTCCACCTACATATAATTTACTTGGCGTAGGTTAGTTATGTTCCAGGGCTTCAACCAAATTCAATTTACAGAAAGCTACATGAGCTTCTACAAAGCTTCTCATTGGAATTTAATAGATGCCATTAAATGATGAAACCATTATTTTTATATAAAAACACACCTGTCTTATCAGGCCAAATCCTTAAAATGGGGAATAAACAGCAAGAATTTTGGCCTCACTAACGATGTCTGAGCCTCTTCAACATTTCTTCACCAAAGTGAAGTTAACAAGAAGAGTTTCATGGTCTCCTCCTCCTCCTGCCTCCCTTTTAAGTTTATCCTTGATCCCAAAGCAACTCACTTAATCTTTTTAATTTTTAATTTAATAGATTATGTGTTATACTTCAAGGAATGGTTTCACATTTTGTAAAATATGCTCATTTGCTCGTTTGAGTTTCATGTCTGTCATTGAAGCTACAACCAGCAGCTAGTTAGCTAAGTAGAAAGACTTTCATTGGCTGGCTGTAGTCACTTTGATGGGCCTCTGTTGATTGTGTGGCAATGGGAAGACTTTGTGAGGTCACTTCACCCGGAAGGGAAATGATCACAGCTCATGCACATGAATTAACCCCCTGTAAAACCACAACTTGTCATTCTGCACTCATTCACACACCAAAAGTTTACCTTTTGTGTAAATAGTATTGGACTGTTTGTGTTTATGTTCCCCAAACAGCCTATACACCAACTGTACAGCGGTAAGCTGTAAGCTAGCTCGCTGCAGACGTATCGACTGTGTCTCCTGGAGTGGGTCTGTGCGTTTGTGTGCTTAGCCTCTGACTGAACTCAAAACTCAACAGAAACTCCAGTTCTTTCTGTTATCTCCATCTAACCTCTTTTTTTCCCCCTTCTCGCCTCTGTACATTTATGAAGCAGTTTCATGAAGTTTGGCATATGCGCACACTTTTCACTCAAATTGAAACTTGTGAATTTGCCCAAGGCATTGCAAATTTGGCACATCTAATAGCGTCTCCACATTGTCTGTATGTAATCACACTGCCTTTAAAATTTGCCTCATGTTCTCTCTGACCACACAGTTGGAGGTGCTGGCTGGTGGATTTGTTACCTTTGGACAAAGCCAACTTTTACCCTGTTTCCAGTCTTTATAAGCAAAGTTAATGGCTGCAGCTTCATAGATACAGTATGAGTGATGTTGATCTTCTCATCTAACTGCAAGAAAGTGCATAAGTGTATTTCCAAAAATGTCAAATTCACCAGTTAGAACTAAGATTCTAGTCTTTATTTTCAGTGAAAGTATAGGAACATACTATATTTGCTCATTTGGTTTGCTCTTCAAGTTTGTTTGAGCTTCTATTGACAATTTTGCTCACATTGACTTTATTTTACTTTGATGGCATGTAGTAAGTTGTTTCAGTGTCTTCTTCTATCAGTGTTTCTGTTCCGTTGTTTCCACTGGTTTCAGTCAGTCCTAAGATTAATTTGATACTAATCTGGCTCTGACTCCTTTGCTGGTAGTGCAGAAAATCCATTCGGCAATAACAGTTAGGACTTTGGAAGTCGTGCTGCTTTTCCTTTTGTTAGCAGAGCCAAGATACTCTCGCAAAACTCAGTCCAGGTTGCCTCCTCTGCAGAAAATCATAATTTATTCTCACCTCTAGATGGAATAGAGCGAGAGATATCGAGGGACTTACAACCTGTCATCTCTCTTACTTCTCAAACACGCCTGCTGAATCACAAAGAAGATATTTTGGCTCTGGACAAAACCAAAGTGCAGTGCAGAGTGGTGTTGAGTAAAGTGAGAATCAGCAGGCAGCTCTTCCCTTTTTTTTTTTTTTTTTTCCATCCATACAAAACGAAATGAGAGCAACCACTGTAAGAGGTGGATAGATATTCTTGCCACCTGTGGTGCAAAACATTTCAACCGTTGAAAATAACTATTTACAAAAAGCCATCTGGATTCAGCCTCAGTCTCTGGCTATTTGATGAGACACTGATCCCCCTGGTGACATCATGTTATGTTGCTTCTCTCATTTCAGCCTTTTTACTGCAGAAAACAGTCAGGGGTCTGATGGAATCTATAATGCACTGCGTGTGTGTTTCTGCATCTGTGAATATGTGTGTATCTTTTCAGTTTTTGCTCACTGAATCTTTTACATTTTGCCTTAAAGTTCTCTTAATTTAGCCATTAATAATTATGGCATTTGATCTATTGAATTTACAAAATATACTTACAAGTGCCCCTTAGAATATGATTAAGCTTTTCTTCCTAATTAAATGGATTTTCAGGCCATTTTAATTTGTAAATTAAGGGATTGGGATTTTAAGGATCATTTGAAGCCTTTAAAGTTATAACATGTAACCTTTTCCACATTACAAATGTCTAAAAAGAGTTGAGTTGTGTACTTACATTATCCCCATTTTCTCTAGCAATTCTCAAACCCAGAGAAATTCATAATTTTAATCATTGTAATGGGCTGTTTCATCTGTCAATGGCGTCATATCCCCTTTGTGCATGTCTCAGCATTGTGGTTGTCTGCCAGAAGTTCAAAATTTACTGTTTATCCATTGACTGTTTTAAAATTGTGTTGATAACTCATCATATAAATCTCAATGTATTACAGGCCATGACTTTATCCATAAACCAGCGCTAATTTTAGAGTGAACCATGATACTTGTGTCTTAATTGAAAAATTAAGGTCCATTTACTGGAATACAAACCCCTAAGTCACCATTTATCAGTTTTATACTGAAAAGAGTCTTAAAATACCTTTTTATTTGCACATGGAAATACCCCTAACATAAATCCAAATTTCAAAATTAAAAGCTCTTCAACTGATTGGAATGGATTATACTATTACTAATACTATACTATATACTAATACTTTAAATGAATGTGTAAATTGAGTTCCCCTTAAAATCTGCTTGATTATTTTATCAAGGGTTTATATAATCAAGATGTGTCATCTTTTTAAATTTAAGGGACAACTTAAGGTATCTGTGGCTGTCACACCAACACAACCATTTAGATTAAAACATTTGGTTTGTTTTCAGGTGTATATTGATTAATTGAGGGTATTTTAAATGATCGTTCTTTCATAACGACACATGCTACATGTGTATATTATTGCAAACCTGTCACTGTGTGTGTGTGTGTGTGTGTGTGTGTGTGTGTGTGTGTTGTGTGTGTGTGTGTGTGTGTGTGTGTGTGTGTGTGTGCGTGCTCAGTAAAAGAATGACTAATAAAAAAGGATGCCTCTAAAACACTCTGAAGTAGCTCCATCTCCAGGGTAGCAGACTGTGCTCTACAATATAAAAGCCTGGTGATTTCATCCACCTTGATTAAATTTAGTTGCAGATCACATATGCGAGCAAACGTGTGTTACCTTGGCAACTGTTGATCACACTTCATCCCCCTATTATTCACATAGCCTGGCTGTCATGTGTTAAAGGCATATTATCTACAGTGTTCTGGTTTGATGTGAGAATTTCTAGATTATTATTAAGACTATTGTATATTCCAGACAAATGGATGCAGAGACTGTTGTTGATTAACATGTCTGTCAGTTGTATTGTTCTCAGAGCATTTGTATAATTATTTCCCTGTAATACTGGTTTCATACTCAATGTAGCTTTTGTCATATATACACAGGTAGGTAATGACACCCTTATTTTTGGAACATGATGTCATTTACTGAAGATGAGGTATCAAGGGGGACAGGAGAATCTTATGCTTGTCAGAGGAACAATCATCTACATATCACACTGTTTGCTTTTCTACACTATTAAGAAAATAATCTGAGGTGGCAACTGTGTAAAAGTATAGTGTATGATGAGTTTATTCAATATGTATCTGATTATGGTCTGTTTCTGTTATATAGGGATAAAGAATGCTTGAAAGAGCACAATATGCAGATCACATTTTAAGGAACATGCAACATAAATCCTGTAACTCTCTGGTCTGCACATGTAGAGAAAATAGTTTCCCCCTACAACGGTTTGATTTGATAAATTATTTGCCAAAGGGCTCACAACTGCTGAACTTGCAAAAGCAATACACTGGCTATTAATTTGTCTGATAGTACTTTGTCTTTTATTGATGTTTATCTGAAGTTGATCCTGTGCATAGAAGATAAGAAATGTGTCTATATAGTTTTTGATACGTCTTTTGAATGCATTTGCATTTTCCATTTGTTTCCTTTATCAATTTAGCTTTGAACCACAAGAACCCTCTGTATGATCTCACTGCACAACTCTTATGTCTTTTCAGATGATCACTGTCAGATTAAATGGCCATGGTCCTGCAAGACTTGGCGAGTGACATGTAAAGATGATGGAGCAGCAGCAGCAGCCAGAGACAGACTTCTGGGATCAGGAACTTGAATCATTATGGCAACAAGGAGCGTATCTGAGAGGTTTCAAACAAGGTGAGAGGAGGTGAAATCGAATTTAACATGTTAGTAAACCTAGTCTTCTACTACACACAGGGTAAAGTGACTAGTTGTCATGCCCAAAACCCTTGATGTTCCTGATGCCCCTGTCTGCCATATCAGCCCTTTTTCAGGCTGAGATTATATAGTTTGATCCCAGCTTTAAAGACTCCTGGGGATCGTTGGATCCCAGTTTGGGCACTGCTGCTATCACTCTGTGTGTGTGCTTTATGAGATGAGAGGAGCTCAGGATCAAAAGTCTGTTAATTGATGCTCTTCTTCTTGATCTCAGCATATGGTGAGCTGATGCACTGCTTAATGTTGATTCCCAGGCGAGAGATGCCTGGTGAATCACATACAACGTACACAAACACATGCAGACTAATGAACATGTCCTATGATAGATTACAGAGATGAGACTCTCCACAGACAAATCAAGAGAGACTTTCTTAAATAGACACAAAAAACACGTATGTGCACGCAGGCACACTTTGATTCCCCAAGCTTTGTTCCCGCACACAGACATATTGCGTACACACACCATATACACACAAACCCTCACACACGTCAGATATCATCAAGGTATCTCATCTAGGACAAGTGTGCTGTGCTTTGTGTTCTGCCAGGTATTTGTTCCCAGAGAGAGCAGAGGTAAATTCGCGACTAAAGCACTGTGTGCTTACGCATTAGCATAAAAGACGGAAGCAACACTGGGGATGAAGCAGACAGAAGACAGATACAGTCTTTCTGGTGTTTAAATGAGGTATCTGATGGTTCAGGAAGGAAAGCGGCACTGCCAAATCAAAGCATGTGTGTGCATTTTAAGCAACAAGTGTACGTGTGTGCAAGAATGGAAGGTGTTTACCGTGCAGTACAACAGGGGATCTCGGTCTGTGTGTCTGTGAAGTTCAGTGTGCTGTGTGATTTATTTTTTTGTTTTGTTTTGTTTTGTTTTTGTTTTTGTTTTTTTTGATCAGAAATATTTTAAGCTGCTCAAGTTTCATTTCTCTGCGGCGTGGCTGGATCTTCTGACAGAACACATGGGATGGGAGCGAGGCCTCCTCTGCTTCTGTAAACAAGCTTTGCTATTGTTTAGCTAGAAACGTGCCGCCATCCAAAGTCGCAGAGCAACGCTGACTCAGAAAGACAAGCTGTTTGCTTTTATTTTTTTATTTTTTTTTAACTCCCCACACAAAACCAATGACTTATCTCACTAGATTCCATATGGCAACACAGCGAGCCAAAGCATTAGCCAAGTGACAAAGACAATTCCCTCCTGAACTTCCTCGATGGAGGGTGGCTGTGTGGAGCCGTATGGCAGCTTCCTGAGCTGATTTCAACCAATGAAAGGGAGGGAGGGAACACCTGGGCAGAGCAATAGACAATTAAAATGTGGTGATTGGTGGCTTTGGTCAATAGGCTATGGTTGGGCCAAGTAGATGTTTGGTCAATCAATGTGTTAACTCAGACATTGCATAATTTGTGACTGCAATGATTTCAAAGTAGGCCACAGGACTGGTAAGTCCGCAAAGTTTATGATATTACATTTTTTTTTATTTCTTTTTGCAATTTTTAGTTTCGAAATAATATATAAACTGATGCTAGGCTGTCATCAATCAGATCAGCAAGCAGGTCAGTGACAAAACCCTGATGTGGCCCTAGTAATTATGATGGAGCAGAGGAGGAAGTTGGGTGACATTGGGCTGGATGGATGGAACAACAAAACATTAGAATTTCACAGGAGACTGCTGTTTGTTTCCTACCGACAGTCAGTGTTTTTTTAAGACAGTTGTTTAACCAATATTGTGTGCATAATAATGATGCTCCAGGCCTATACAATACGCAACATATAAATATGATGTCCAGTGATTTGAGATGTTGCATATCAATGGTACATACAAAAATCAGGTTGCATGCATGAGTACATTTATAATTGATGTATGTTTATATTAGCTATTCAATTTGTCACTACGTGGAGTTTCCCATCTTCTATATATTGAATTGTGAACTGTTGTATAGTGGATTGATATTGATTTAATGTTATCTTATACTTCACGTGGGTTGAGGCTGCTGGCTTACAGCCACCCCTGTTTAAGATGGCTCCTCATTGTTGGAAAACCATTAGCCTGATGAAGGTTTTGCACCAAAACATTGCAAATAATTTGTCTGTTGCAAGTCAGTGTGCAGGAATTTTTGATTGCTAAATTCCTTTAAGTAACTACTTTTACTTGAGTAGTTTCCAATACTTTTCCTCTGTATTGATTTTGAATATGTTGCTCAGGCCCAAAGGTTCATTCAATAAGCAATCTTTTTCAGTCTACATTTTTTAGATATATTGTACTCTTTCGCATGTTGCGAGGGTACAGATTTTGGGTACAAATGACAGCAACAAGAATAGTTTACCACTCACGAGCACCACTATAGACACTAAACCTGCACACAACGGAACCAGTGACCTTTACAGTACAGCACAAAGAGTGCCTGAGTGCTCAGACAATCACAGGAAAATGTTTGAAAGTCACACAAACAGCAGGCTTATCTGACACTCAGACCACTTAGCAGGTTTGCTGACACTCAAAGGCCAACGTGTTTCAGATCACCAACCGGCAGATAGTTTAGTGCAAAGGACATTATTTTGTGTGTTTTCCTGTTTTTATAGCTGACACTGTTCTCCTGATGCTACCTTTTGAAAGAATTAATTAGTAACTGTAACTATTGATTTTCAGTAACCTCTCCAACACTGTTTGTAGCTAGATTTTGGTCATTACTAAGTCCTGAAAGAAATATATGGTTCTTTAGCTGCTAAATGCTCCACTGTGTTCACTAGGTAGTTGCTAACTTTGTTTATCTGCTATTTGGTGCTGGCCAGGGAGTGTACATTGGGTTTTCATTGAAAACAGAGAGTGGTGAGAGTCAACCAGAACAGTAAAGTTGTAGGCCAGACAGCTAAACAGTAAGCTGTAACTCCCAATGCAGCTTTGGGTGATAATTATCTGGAGGTTATGTTTTCACCCTGTTTGTTTGTTTGTTTGTTTGTTTGTATGATTATGCAAAGAGTAGTGAGCTGACTTGCACCAAACTTCATGGAAAGACGGGGCCAGGGAAGAACCCATTAAATTTTAGAGCCGATCAGTTACTATGAATATGATTTTTTTTTTTTTTTTTTTTTTTTTCTAAAGTCTGGTGTATGTTGTTTGACATTGGCCTTGGCAGATGTCTACGTTCTCTCATACATTATTATAAGCAATAATGATTAAGTAAACCACCACATTTTACTAAAGTATATGAAACTTTTAACTTTTGAACTTGAATTTTGCGAGTTTGCAGTTTTGTGATTAACCGTCATGTAGCTTTAAAGTTCAAATTCACCTTTGCTGTCATTTCCACACACATACTGTACATGTCATACATACAGGGAAATTAGTTGTTCTTCATCATGGACCACAGTGCAACATAGAACAGACATTCAGTACATGTGCCAAACAGCTGATAAAAGCATCCATATGTCCACCCACCTAGCACTCCATGTCTATTAAGACAAACATAATTTTTAGATCTGCGCTTGACACATGATTTTACATGCTGTTGTGCGGTGCAGTCAATAGATAGTGTTGTATTGACTCATATCCAGCAGGTTGGAATGCATGTACATTAACCTCTGTGGGTTGTTGCAGTATTTTTTTCCCATGATGCCCTGCTGTGCGATCAATAGGACCGCAGACACATGACATTTGATGTTTTTACAGTCTCTGTGTGTGTGTGTGTGTGTGTGTGTGTGTGTGTGTGTGTGTGTGTGTGTGTGTGTGTGTGTGTGTGTGTGTGTGTGTGTGTGTGTGTGTGTGTGTGTGTGTGTGCGCACCATTACAATCTAGATCAGCACTGTTCCATTATTCTTTTTTCAATGGGTTGCTTCACACTCGGCATAGACGTTTGCCATCCAGCAGCTCTGTGCAGCTCGCCAGTTTATGCAAATGTGTCATAACTTAAAAGCAGTGAGTAGAATGAGCAGCTGTTGTTTCAAGGTCAGAGAGCACTGAGACTTAATTTACAGAGCGATACAAAATCCCTTTTTTTTAACAAGCACAGTCTGCAGTAGGAGGACGCCTGTCTTTGCTTACATGATGCAATGATTTGTTATAATGTGATTTTCATTGTCTGATATAAAAGAACAGGCATCATCTGACAGCCAGACACAAGCCTTGTTGGGGGAATGTTTGTTTTCATTAGAAATATTTGTGAACACAAAGCGTTGCTCCCTGTAACTATTTGACATAAATCTTTGACATAAATCTTTTTTTTTTTTTCCCTCAATTCACCAATGAAATGAACCAAACCGGTTGACATGGAGTTAATGGATGGCTTCAGGCTGCGTGGAGCCTCTTCCTCATCATGACTAATCCTAATGACTAATCTGGTTGTAAACGATAGACCCGTCACTCCTTTCTTTAGAATGTGTCTCACCCGACCTATTTCTGTACAGTAGCGTTCAGTCGGCTGCTTGTAAGAGATATCAGTTGTTGTTGTTTTTTTTTAACTGTTTATAATAGAAACAAGTAGTAAAGATGTAATTTGTAATGATGTCATTTGTAATGAAATGTGCTTGAAATGTGCTTGTATAGCCTGCTGTATGTAGTGAGGGCCTTATGTATTCACTCCTTGGTTGACCCGGTCATAATGCAGAGACATATTCAGCCGGTATAGAGCAGCCATACCAAGTCTTTTGGAAATATATTTATTTGCTTCCTCATCACAAGTTACATGAGGAAATCAAAATCACATCATGTTTTTCTGTGGCTAGTTAGCTTAGCATAAAGACTGAAAACAGGGTAAAATGGCCAGCCTGCCTCTGTCCACAGGTTAAGGTAAAGAAAATCTGCCTACTAGCACCTCTAAAACTCACTTGTTAACAAGTTATACCTCATTTGTTCACACCATACAAAAACGAATTTGTGAAAAAAACGAAAAGGACAAATTTTATTTTTACAGGGGCGTTATTCGCTAGGCTATTTCTTGGTTAGCACCAGTACCTTCCTTTAAGGTTGCAGTCAGCCATTGCATAATACTAGTTTGTGGTTCATTTAGTCTTCTCTTATACCACTAAAATGAGGTAACCTTTTAGGCTTTTATGACAGATGTTTGCTCACTAATCGATTCAATAGAGTTAATGAATTTAATAATTTGGCCCTCCTCTCTGGACGACTGTTGCCTCAAACCCCTGGAAACCCAGAATTAATGAAGGTTTATGTGACGCGCTGAATGCCTAAATGCCATAAGCTTATTCTGGTCTCATTACTGGGGCTCTCACAGCCAGTTAGCAGCTCCTCTGTCAAGCTTAGATTATCATACAAATATGAGAAAACTGCTTATCAGACATTATGGAGTGCTGTCGAATTGGAAACAAGGGATTACACAATGTTTATCACCTTCAGGTGAAAAGCAGAAATATGAAGCACAGAACAAAGACCGGAATATCCTGTTTATTTCTGAAATTGGAAAGTGGAGTTTATTTATAGTCTATTTTAAGGGTCTGAGGATCGTCAGTCCACCATATAAACCCGTGATCATTGTTTGAAAGAAAAAAGTTTCAGGTTGTTTTCAATCTGTGTTGTGTGCATTGAATGTGCCACAATATACAGCAGGGATAGGTGCTGCATCATACTGTAATAATAGTGTCTTCTGTATGTATCTCAGGCCATCAAAGTGTATTTCAGATCTATTTTAGATCCCACTTCCGATTGTGTACTTTCTTTCATATCACTGCTGGTTTTATCGTGAAAAGCAATTTCATGGCAGGTTGGTAAGGCTCCATTGTGTCTGTAGATGAATGTTGTGTTTGTAGGCAGAAGCTCTCGGTAGAAATCTCCTGCAGCTCCACCTGAGCACATATGAGAGGAACAGAGACGGTACCTGGAGTTGACGTCCACTCATTGCCCATTTCAGTCCTTCTCAGTAGATTGCATTTCTACAATTTCAGCTTGTTCCTCTCCACTGAAGTGGTGTGTGACAACAAACTGTTCATCTTTTAGGGGGAAAATAGTAGAATTTCATACAAAAGAGGATTTTTAAAGGAAGTTTTGAATATGAATTCAGAAACAAATTTGGGATGAGATGTTTATCCAGCTAGATACTGTATGACAAACATGTACATATGCTTTCCTTTGGGATCTTACATAGACATGGTTATAAAAGAGCTGTAGGAGGAACATTACATTTACGTATTATTGTTATTCTGAATGAGAGAGTGTTCTCCTTCTCATCATGAGTGAGCAGATTCACTCACAGACTCAGTGGACCAGCACATGACTGAACCTTGTTTTCTGTCTTCTGTATTACAAGACCGACTTTGTATATGTTACATGTCCCTGATGCCTGGAGGGAAAGTATATAAAATGCTTCTAAGTTATGGAGAGCATAACTGTGACATTTCAAGTTAAAACAGATACCACTTAAAGTGTGTTCAGACCAAATGCAAAATTAATCTTGGCAGTGTAATGAGTGCGTACAAAGTCGATTACAACTGAATTACCCGTAGCCCCAGTTTGAAAGTCAATCTAAGCTGTCACACCATCACTCAAACACACACACAGTTGCTAGTTGTTAGCTAGCCACAGCAAAAGAGCAATTGGTGCTTGGGGACATTCAACTGTCTGGGGTACACATTGTGCAAATACAATAAATGTGATTTATTTTACTCTTGAATTCTAGTGGAGATCCCAAGATCTCATGTATGAAATCCAGGAGAGTATAGTGAAAAGAAAATGACCCACAGAACAAGAGCAGCCACTTGAAAAAGGCGTTTTAGGATTGACTTTTTATTTTAAAGGTAATCATTAAGGTTCAGCGAACAAGCAAATGCAAAATGTTTTGTAGAGACTGTTTCTTCTGATGAAAACGGTTGACAGTGAGATTTGTGGATCATCCAGTGAGCAGCTGTCGATTTTTTTTTCACTTATTTATTTTTCATTTTTCTTTTGTATAAAAGTTGGAGGCACAAATCGCAGAGACATGTATATCAGAACAGGGCAAATAAAACCCTGCATGATACCACCACAGCCAAATGAAAAAAAATGTATTTTGTAATGTGGGTGAACTGACCTGTTTTTTTAATGGAAAATTTAAGGGAGAAAAATGTTCATTAGTTTTTTCCTATGTACGTTTATTCATTCACACTCAGATACATGACTGCCCAGAAAAACTGAATGTAAAAATTAAAAAAATGTCCCTCTCTGACCTCTGAAGCACCGGGGTGGTGGGCAAACCACAACCGGCTGCCCCACCCTGTCGACCCCCTTTTCTCCATGCACTAACTGCAAGGAGGTACAGGCACACTCTATTACCTCTGGAATGGCAGTGGAATTGAATTAGCCCAGGGTGGCTTAAGCATGTGGGCTTGTGTGAACCTGTTAGCGGGGTGCGAGTGCATCATCTTTCACAATCAGCCGGCTGTGTGATGTACCCGGGAAAATGAGGCTGCTGTGGCTGTGCAGATGGAGCGGCGCCTCTCTGGTGAAAATGTATTCACTGTCTTTTTTTTGTGTTGAGAGACCCTGTTAGCATATGGATCTGAGGGCAGTGTAGGACAGAGAGGGAAAGAGAAAAGAGGGAAGAAGAACAAAGACCTGTATGACTTAATCTCTGTGTCAGTGTTAGAAACTGAAGTTTAATTTCTGTTATAAATGTAGGAATTATACATAATACATTTTTGGATATCATAGCATGTTACATTTTGTTATAAAAATAAAAATCTTTATTTCCTACTGGTATATGTGAGCTGTGAATGCAGCTGTAGATAGTTTTAATTTCCTGTCACCAACAGTTGGTTTCAGTCTGTCACTCTTCTGCTAGTAGGAACAGCTACAGTTTATTTCTGCTGACATTACTCCGTCCACCATTTTGTCTGTGGCCAAGCAAATATGGAAGTATAATAAATATGGATATGAAATGTTTCATCCAATCCCCAACTGCCTTTTTCTTTTTTTCTTTTTCTTTTAGAGCATTATCTGCAGGTAATCGTTTTATAATAGCAGTTATTGTCTGGATTGAACTGAGTTTTTCTGTAATCAGTTAGCTAACCAAACTAACCATTAAACTACGTGTGTTACTAAGGGGGCATGAATAGCTAAAAATTCACTCAGGATGGCCCGAAGGGACGCGAAGGAGCAACCTGAGCAAAAAATTCAACCCTGTCTCCTAGAAATTACGTTTACATACAGTACAACTAATTTGCAGTCATAAAAACAGTATGTCCTGAAGGAAATGAAGGCTTAATGTGGACTGGATTAGGTTTGCTATTAACATAATGTAGAAATGTTCATGTATTTGGCAAGTCGCAAATATGTTGATACTGAATTTACCAGTAAGATGTTCACAAACAAAGTATTTTTCTGCCAAATTATCCAATCTTGCAGTACAAAATCCACTTGTAGTGAGTCTAGCATTATTATACTGTTTTACACTTCTTGTGCCTTACTCTTTAGGACTATACGTTCATGTATACTACAGTAATTACTGTGTTGCAGGCTACTTCCTATGTCGACTTTCTTTCTTACTATGGTGAAGTTTCTTTCTGGCTTGTGTGATTAATTTGGCCGTCTAGTCTTTTGTGAGTCCAGTTTCATGATTTTACTAACTGATTTGTATAATATTGTCAGACTCTTTCTGATTTGTGAACACAATTCACAAAAAAAAATTCAAATCTCAGGGAAACTGTAGCTGTAATACTTTGAACTACTACTATTAAATTATACATCATTTAAATTTATAAAGTGCAGCAGTTGCCTGATAAAAATCTCTAAAATATCGTTTTTGAATTAAATTGAATTAATTAAATTTTTACCTATATGTTTCCATAATGGTTTCTACAGTGGTGGAAGACACCTTTCTATCCTACTTTATAAATCTGCAGTGAGTCAACAGTGAAAAATGTGTGGTATCACCTGCAGTCCAGTGTGCATGCTAGTTGTCTTTCCCTCTGCTTCCTGCCTGTGTGATTTCAGTGACTCACGTGCTTGTCTGAAAGCCCTTCAAGGAAGGAAATGTAGTATTCATTGGCCCAATGAGACTGTGTGGTTGTTTTCTGGGCTCTTACCTTCATTTTTATATGGGCTATTGTGTCTGACGTAGTTGACACACAGCCTTGAAAAGCTATTCATCAACATACATCTCTTGGTGTTTTTCTTTGCTAAAATTACCACAGAGTTTCAAGGCAGACTCTTGAGGAGGAAGCCTTCGTGCTGGTTGGTGACAATGTTATCACATGGCACTCCAGGAAACATGACCCCCCAGTTTGGGCAGTAAACAGCTCTGCGACTGCTCTGTCTCTGTGTTCCCATACAACTGTGTCTATGCCAGAGTTTGCTTATACAGTTGTCAGAGATAAGTCAGGATTTGCTTTAATCAGTGAGGGCTTCCAGAGGGTTTGGGTTTGCCACAGATGTTGATTTTCAGATCATGCAAACACTTTTTTAAAATCAGATAAAAGTAACATATTTCAAAATCATTGTCCTCTGATTGTCTGAAATCTGTGGTACGACAAAGTATTAGGCCCAGTACTAAAAACAAATAAGAAAGATTTAAAAAAAAATTACTTACTCTCTAAAATCTTCTAAATATTACAACTTTATTTTTGTAACCATTAATATTCAGAGAATAAAGAACACAGTTTTACCAGAAAAAAGTCATATTATGAGAATAGCATTAGTATTGAGCTAAAAAGTTATAGAAAGTTATATTTTGAGAACAATATATCAGATGTTATGGTTAGTTTTGACAGATTAGTCTATATATACTTTTTGATTACTGTTTTCACTTGCAAAAAACTGCAGTATCACTCTCATATGACTGATTTTAACCCTTTAACTGCCACTAGCTGCATATCTGGTCTGTGCTTTTGGTCTGTGACAACTTTGTGCCCTTCTTGCATTTTGATGTCTACTATAGGTGTATGAAAGTTACCAGGAGGACAGTGATGTTCACTCATTGTACAACAGCTGCCTTCCATATCATTCCAGTA
The DNA here is from genome assembly GCF_021018895.1 of Seriola aureovittata. Lineage (NCBI taxonomy): Eukaryota > Metazoa > Chordata > Actinopteri > Carangiformes > Carangidae > Seriola > Seriola aureovittata. The sequence goes on from NC_079375.1 coordinate 5,108,970, forward strand.
GTCATGAAGTCCACTGGGCTTTAATCCTTTTCTGATCTCTTGAACTTAAATTTTGGTGTTTGCACTCTTTTGTTCAGCAGATCATCCACATTCCTCATTTCTTAAGTTTATGCTGATTTAATCTACAACGTATTAAAAATGGCTTTATTCTTTATTTTTTTTTAATATATCAGATTTGTTTTATTTCCCCTAAAAAACTTTAAACTTGATAATGAGTGTTGTGTAATGTGCAAAATCTGCCCATCTGCTATTTTATCAGCCTAAAACAAACCGCACTGTAAAAAAAAAGAAAGAAGAATGTATTAATGGAATCGGTGTGACCCCAAACCCACTTTCATTAAAAGCACATTATTTAATTAAAAATGTTAGTATTACATTACAAGATTATCCAACTTCATTGTAGTCTTACACATACTTAGAAATTAGAAATTTGTTTCAAGATATTTTCAGCAAATTATTTGTCCCTTTTCCTAAAACATAAGTCTTAGTTGAGCAGCCATACGATGTATTGTAATGATAGATTTACTGCATATCACAATTACAATACTTTTCAGACTGTGTTTACTGAACTTGATTTATAGGTTTTCAGCAGAGTAAATGTGAACCTCCTTAGCATGCAGTAGGTCCTCATTGACTTGTCATGTGGCTGCATGTAAATAAAGCAGAGTTCCAGAACGTGGAAAACTCCACACATCATTGCCTCGTCAAACCAACAGAGCAGCTCTGGAGACCAATCACTGCTGACTAAACCTGTCATATTGATGGATCAATCAGCCACTGGCTCAGGTCCCAGTAGCCTTTGGCTTTGTGGTTGGACCATATTGTTAGCTCAGTTTGAGATCTAGCAGTTGGAATCCTAATCCCCCTCTCTCGCGCCGAACCACCTACTGACCACTTTAATTACTACCTCAAGAGGTTTCTGAAGGTCAACAGAAGCATGTTTTATTGTTGAGGAATATTTTTTATAAAGAAGGCGTTCACAGTTTTGGACTGTCCTGCGTTAATACACAGCCTCGTATTATGTAAAGGTTGAGCTTTCCTCAAGTCAATAGCAATACTTTGACCAAAAAATTCTTAACCTAATGTTCAAAGTGGCGTTTTCCAGAGCTTTCATCCACTTCCAACAGTCTTCATTTGTGAATGGAGTTTGTTTTGGACTGATGGTCAGAAAAGAAAGCACCAATTTGAAGATCTTACCTTGGAGTGAGAACTTGTGATGGTCATTTTTCATAGTTTATGGCATCTATCTATTTACATCTTGTGACTAGTTTTGATAATTAATAAGATAGTAAATGAGCAGGCCTACAGCATGTAAACAGGAGCTCTTTGGCTCACCATTTAAAAGAAATACTAAGGGCAAACCATCACATTCATTTTGAAGTAATATAAACAGGATGAATGTTTAAATGCCAATAATGAAAATAACCATAGTAATACATTTTTATTTAGAGAGCACTTTTCAAGATACTCAAGGACACTTTATACAGCAGAAGTGAAAAAATCCTAAATAATATAAATCTGTAGTACATTGTGTAAAAATGTGCATTCATGAATGTGTATTTTTGAGTTCCAGAGGGTGGTGGTAGCAGCAATGGGGAAAGTTCAGTCACTCCAGGTCCTGTGGCGTCAGGTGAATGGAGGGCTTGCGTGAGGGAGTGGCTGTGGAGAAGATTGGTGAAGCAGGAGGTGGCCTGGTTTAAAGAAAACTTTGTGAGTGCTGAGAACAAGTTTGAATTGGTTGCACTGTGGGACAGAGAGCCAGTGAAGGTACTGGAGTTTATTGAGGACTTTTGATGACGTACCATAAAGAATGCTATTGCAGTTGTTGAGTCTGGATTTAATGAAAGCATCGATGAGGGTTTCACCAGCAGAAAGGAGAGGGATGGGTGGAGGCGGGCGATGTTTTTGAAACAGAAAAGAGCAGTTTTTGTGATGAGATTTGCGTGGTGTCAAAATGAGAGGTTGTTAAGAGGTTGTGGAAATGTGGGGAGGGTGGGAGACAAAGTGGAGTTGTCAATGTTGAGGCAGAAGTTTTTTGTGGCTTTAGTGAAGGATTTGGTACCAATGATGATTATATCTGATTTATCACAGTTGAGATTCAGAAGTTGGCATGCATCCATGATGTAATTTTGGAGAGGCAGGTAGTAAGGGTGGATTGAGTTTCAATGACAATGGATTCGGTTGCAGTGTTGAGATAAATTTCATCAGCGTTGCTGTGGAAGTGGAAGCCATGGCGATGGATGATGTTTTGAAGGGGGCACATGCAGAGAGAGAGCCTTCATTGTTATGTTTTTAAGACAGAACAAAGTTAAAAACACAAGAAAAAGGTATATGATAGTATTTTATATGTAGTTTTGTACTCAGTTTTAGCCAATGAGATAAAAGGTTTTTGGTTTTTCACTTAGCACAGTGAAATCCCCAAACATGTAATGAGAGCTCTGGTAACTGTTTGAAAAGTTTTAATCAGAAATCTCAAAAGTTTACAACAGCAGAGGCGATGAACATACCCTGGCCAGTCTGTGATGTTTTATATCAAAGCAAGGATAGAGCTGAAAAAACAAAGTGCTGAATCCAGATATCACTGAACAAGGATGGCACACTCTGAAGTTTGATTTATTACTTCCTGTGTGGAGAAAGTGCACATAAGTAGAGTTTGATATGGGCAAAGAGAGATATGTACTGTACTTTAATTAAGGAGAATCAGTTTTTTCTTTGTTACAGCTCCACTCAGGCAGATAAGGCTAGCAGATGGATTTTCACTTGGTGTCACTTTAACATACAGTAAACTAGAATGTCGCTCAGTAGAGTGCATACTTCCTCCAAGGCCAAACAATCCTACACACGTCTGTCAGATCCAGATTAGTATTTGGATCTGCACCTAACTGTGCCAAGTCATAGATCGTAACATTATTAATATGTCTGATTTTTTTACATCAAGATCCATATATTAAATTCCCGAGAAGTTGATAAAAGATGCCCTAGGAAAGTGATAAACAATTACTGTTACTTACTATTGAGCACCTTTAACTAGATTGGCAACAGAATTTAATGGGCCATGCCCCATCCCTCCACCAGGTTTGGTGGAAATCAGTGCAGGCCTTTTTGCATAATCCTGCTGGGTAATTATGACATTAAGCTCTTATTAATTTGGCAAACTATGAAACAAACAACGCCGTCTGGTTTGTCAGGACTAGTCCCTCCTCCTGTCAACAGGAAAACCTCACTTCAAATTCTGTCATTGAAAAGCTTCTGCAGTTTGACAGCAGGTCCCAGAGCTTGATGGGATCATCATTCAGGAAACACTTCTCTATCTGATGTCCCCAGACACCACAGTTCTTCCTATTTCATCTCCCTTGGGACCAAAACTGCTGTCAGTTTGATGTGGTAGCCACACACAAATTTTCTGCCTTCCTTTTTTTGTTAGGTCTAAATAAACATTTTCCTTCATCAAGAGCTTCACAGCTTTTGTCCCACAGCCCTGCTTATCCCCACTCCATGATAAGGGATGGCTGCAGGTCTTTGATCCCAAAGTCCAGACTGTTTCCTGTCCCAAGAAGGCAAACACAGGAAGTGTTGGGTTTGGGGCTGTTACACGGTGGTAACAATAAGGGCAGAGTAAATCAGTGTTTAGTGACAGCAGCTCCTAAAAGGCCCATGGGAAACTTCCATATCGGCACAAAGGAAACAATGAAGTGCAGGTAAACATAATTGCTACAATATAAGCATATACTAACTTGAGTTTTTTGACAATATGTGCAAAAACAATTTTATTGCACAGGGAAGCACCTGTGATCAGCAGGCATAAACCCTAATGCAGCAGTGGGCTGAAAGACATTAAAGCTGCTATTTGCGATTTTGCACAGATTTTGTATAGACTCACGATTAGTCAGATCACCTTTTATTAGCTGATGGTAATGATGCCTTCAGGATTATTATTATTATTATTATTATTATTATTATAGTGGGTAATGGAATCAGCATGGAATGCTTCAGGAATTCTTAAATCCCCATTTAATATAGCAAGCATTCTAACAGCTGTCACTCCGTACTGACTCATTAGCAGCTCAACTGATGTCACTGTGTAATCTGGAAGCACACAGGTGTATGGAATATATGCAGAGTATTCATTTAACATCTGTTTCCTTCCCATGATATTGGTTTTGAATTCAAATTGACAGCCAGAGCACAGACCATGCCTCCCTTTTTTATGTGAGGTGTCTCTTCGTTTAATACTCCTGAAGTGTTAAGTAATAGCACACAAGGAAAAATGTTAGATTCAAAAAAAAAAAAAAGGCTAATGAATCAAAGTGAAAGTATGATATAATATTAAAACATAAGCTTTACACAGAATGAAACAAGAAAAGTACATTTATCGAATGTAAATACAGTATGATGTTTTGCAGATTGTATCATAGCCACAGATTGTCCAGTTTAGTATATGTGGGAAAATAAGGTCAAATGAGCATACAAAGAATTCAAAAATATATTAATTAAATTCATTGTAATATGCTTATCCTCATTATTTTTATTTGATATATTTCTTAGATGTTTCTTTTCCTTTTTTAAGTACTGTGACTCAAGAGCCAGTCAAAGCCCTAGCCTTTCCAGTATGGGTGTCAGGCTGCACCCGTTTAGCTACATTAGAGCAGAGAGATGACCTCCACTGCTGTTGTAACCTTTTTACTTTTCTACAAATACCAGGCTGCTCAGTGTCAACCGATTGTGAAAACAGCGATGTGAGGGCAAGTGCATGCAGACAGGCTCTTGATCACAAGGTCATACATTCTCCATGTACATGAATGGACTCTCCCTTCACGATGTATGGATTGTATACAATATACATAAGTGTACAGGGAGTGTGTGGATTTTGTTTAGTGATAAAAGATCCATGTCACATGTCAAGCCAGTCAACATACAGGGTTGTGTTTTTAAACCATGTTTCCTACCATTGAACCTCTATAGGATCCAGAAAAAAACAGTGTGAGAAGAACCACCATGAATTTATAATTAAAGGTCTTATGCTCTCAGGGTGCCAGATGAATCAATTTATGCAGTCTCTCAGAACAGGACTTTGCTTTGAAGTAACCAGTGGAATAAAGAATGTGAAGACTTCAGTTCAGCACATGAACCATCCTAAGTGTGAGATTACGATCAAAGTTCTTTAAGAGACTCGGGTGCATTCAGGAAACCTTACACAATTACCAACTGTGCGTCAGCACCTCTTCTGCTGTCCTTGTGACTCAAATGTCTGAAGATCAAAAAAAGAGGTCTTGTTTATTAAAGTCACATCATGACACACAATGCCGCCCAACTCCCATGGCTGCATGAGCGGAGGCTGACAGGCGACTAATGACTCGACGAGGGTTCCTCGCAAACAGCCTCATGAATTAGTCATCACCTTCCCTTGACCTGTGCATTGATACCAACTCAGCCAGCCTTGGCAGCCTCCTGAGGACCAGAGGGGTTATGTAAGTTAAGAGATAGCAGACTGAGTGGAAAGGATGCAGAATGAGCCTGTGTCTTGCAGTCAAGAGCTGCAGAATTGTGATTGATGATGGCAATCTGGTTTAAACATGCAGGCCACGTTGCTTTGTAAATATACTTGATACACTGGCAATAAGTAAAGCAGATCGTGTGTTTGCTGGATTTGCCAGTGAATAAAGATCATATGTATTTTATAAGCAATTACACATGAGTAGGATACTGTGACCTCACATTGACGCTTTAACTGTAGAACTGTGAAAACCGACACAAGTCATTTGCCACAAGCACATATCAGTTCCACCATGGCAGCTTGAATGCACCAGGCCAGATAGATGCTGAGCTTTTTGATTTATTGCACATGCGACTCTCAAATATTGCAGATGCAGATAAAGAATTTGTAGGACGTATAAAAGAAGAATAAATAAACAGCAGGAGGAGCAAACAATGACACATTTTTGACAGGTTGGTGGCTCTTTTTGCAGGGGTGTACTTGTAACTGGCAATAGTGGAAGAAGTATTCATCCTATATTTAAGTAAGATTAGCAACACTCTTGTCAGTCCTGCATATTAGTATTATCAGCCAAATTTACTCAAAGTTTAAAAAGTATGCAGCACAATGGCTCCTGCTGCTGTATTATTATTTAATCTTATAATATTGATTATTATAACATATGCATTAATATTTAAGAACCATTTAAGTTTATTTTGTCAAGATGATGATTTAAATTGTTTTATATTCTGTTGGATAGTTTTATGTATGACAATGTGTCATGTGATATATGTCCTATATTCGGAATATAAGACATGAAAGACTGACAAGTTGCTCACAACTTAAGCTGTCAAATAAATATAGTGGAGTACAATGTGCATTATATGCCTCAGACGTATAGAGGTATAAGTAGCATAATATGCAAATATTAAAGGAAGGTATAAGTACCATAGTTATATTCCACCACTGGTTAATATCATGTAAACGTGAAACATATTTCTATTCATGTTTGCATGAGTCAATAAATGTACGTGGTGAGGTACAGAAATTATTGAACCAGCTGCAAACGCACACAGGTAAATTATCTTACATAATGCTAAAATTTAGATGGTTCAACACCATTTATAATGGGCCAACGCCTGAGGTTGTTGACTACAAATCTTTACAAAGTCTTGCAATTTGCTTTAATTTCATGCCGTCAGTGTTACAAGTACAACATATTTTTCTTTTTGGCATCTTATGTTTGTGAATAGATGTACTTCATCACTTGCTTTATAAATATGAGAGGTCTTCCACATCTTTAAACTCAATTACTAAAACAATATGCCATGCTAATGGAAAAATACTCACTAATTCAGTACCCGCTCCTGTTTTATGATGCCTGCAATAATGACTGCACATTATAATGTTACCAAAGGCTCTTAATGAACAGAATCTAATGTAAAGGGGTCCACAGAGCACAACATGAAGTGTAATTACTATGTCGTATGATGAAAAATGATGCTCATGAAAACAAGATGGCGAACTGGGTCACATTTTTGCCACACAAAGCACAACATAATTTCAAATCAATGGCGTTATTTCCCCAGTGCTTTTAAAATAATAATCAGGATAGTATCTTTTCATAAATACAAATGCCCCAGTTGCTATTCTGTTGCTGAACATAGTAGTGATTAAATCTGCTTACAGTATACACTGAAATGAAGGCTTTAACATTAGCTGTTGCCTGACAACCCTGTATGTTGGAATAAACTACACATGAAAGTAGCATGAATCATTAGCACAGCAAAACAAACAGCCACCTACAGAAACAAAAGAAAATCTAATTATAGCTAATTTTATATTAAGATTGAATGAAATGCATATGTAGTATTTTTAATGTGAACATGGTCCCTGTTAGTGTCAGAATCAGACAGAATGTGTTACTCAACTCTGCAAGTGTTCTAGCCTATTTTAGCTCATTGTATTATTTTTTTCAGCAAATTTACTTAAGGTTTGGTGTCGCTGCTCTCAGCTCTGTTCCAGCAGCAGAAGACAATATTGTTTTTAGCAAGTAAGCTGGTGAAGAAAGTAGAGCATTTAGCAGTAGGGTGAATAGATCAGATGGATAGAAACATTACTGCAAATTGAGACCTATTGTTGCTCTGTATCTTCTGGAAATTTGTGGTGTAATGACGAGTTCCAGGCTGGGTGTCCCAAGTCCCAGCAAATATCTGTAAAACACTAAACTGTCCCGGTTTTCAACATTCGCCTAACACATTGCAAAAACATAGACAATTCACCATGCGTTTGAATTCAACATTGATTGGTCTATGTATGTAAAAATCAATCAATAGGTCATTGTGAAGGCTGTTGCAAAGCTGTGAGGTCATAGGCAAGCGTCATAGGCCATGGCGCTGGTGGCTCTTGCTAACAGAACCTGTCAATATGCTAACGGGTTAGCTGTCATGCCAAAGAGACAGTCAACCTTTTCTAAATAGCCCCAGGAGGCTTACTCCTTCCTTCAGATACCCAGAAACAATGTGTGCATGAGGGGTTTGAAAATATGCTCACCCGATGTATTGTTTGCTAACACGTTAGCCACAACAACTTTATAAGGTGATATACCTGTGATATATTTTGGAGTTCCTGTTCTCTTGGTGGCCCAAAATTGATTACAGTAGCTTTTAGGAAATAGATGTGTTCCTGCTAAAGCTATTTGATGGATAGATACTGTATGCAGAAACTCCCCCTAAGCCCTAGCGATGTAATGAAAAACTGATGTGAGGGTCACCATTTTAATGAGCATTTTCCGTACACTTGTCTCTCTCGGGTTCATGATTACATGAACAAAAGACGAAGGTTTGTTGATTTAAAAACAAACCTTGAAAAGAAAATGGTGGATTGGTCACACCTTTGTGCCAGCCATGTCACGAATTCAAATCAGTGTCAAGTTATTTCCTGACTGTAAAGTGGGTAAAAATGATGCCACATTTATCACAGATTGTGAGATACCCAACTGAGCATTCACACAATCACTGCGTTCTCACAACTAGAAAGGGTCATATGGGACGTAGGACCGCTGAGGATTGAGAGAGCATCACGGCCTGCTGTGCCTGCGAAGTCACACAAGAGTCACAATCTGTGCCGCTTCTGCTTCACAAGGCGTCGGTAGGCTTGGACAGATGGGAGAGAGAGTGGTGTCAGCTGGTCACGCCGTGGCAAGAAGGGCGTCAGGGCAACCTTTGTGTAATTAGATAGATGGTCTCTGTAGGTTAGCTGGTGAGCTGACACTGGAACCTGTAGCTGAGGGCCAAAGATACTCAGCTCTGCCATAAAGCATTAGACAGAGAGCTCAGGTGTGATAAAATCTTGTTATAATGATCTTTTACTACAAACACTTGAGACGATCACAACATCAGTCACTGATTATCAGAATGCATTCATGTATCAATTACCAAGCAGAACATCTATTCACTTAATGCTGATTGATCATCTATTCACAATATAACCAAGGTTTACTTGAGGTTAGTTAAATTACCCACCAGAGAAAAATTTTACCAATAGTTGTTGCTTGACTGTTTTTGATTTTGGACTAAAGCCACATTAACTTTCACAAAGAGATCAACAAAGAGATTTACACAAGCTTCATCTTTTCCCATTCTCTTTTACTCTTGTCAATAATAGAGGTTTACATTATACTGAACCTTCACAGGAAATGTTTATCCACTCAGGTTTTCTGTGTTTGCCATTTAATTGGCTGTGAATCACTGTGTTTTGATGTACTGGTATGCTAGACTAGGTTTAATAGTTCGTACTGAGCTTGCGTTTGTTGTTGAGGGGGGTTATATCTTGTTTGCTTTAACTGATATTACACCAACATGTGCAGCAAATGCTGTTGAGACACAGGTAGGTGTAGATGTAATTGATCTGATGCCTTTACTTTGGACATTGTGAGCATACCTTTGCTTTGAACACATTTTTGTTAAATCTGCCATCTTGCCTTTTTGATATTTCTTCAACCTGATTTTGATAGGATTCATTCATCAAAGAGACAGATTTCTAATTTAAATTTCAATCCTGCTTAGTACCCTATAGTGGACCTATGTTTCCATTTGAGCGCAATATAATTGAAACTGACCAAATAATCAAATACCACACAGCAAATAACTTTTACATACCCCTCTGATGAGTTAAATTATCCACCAAAGACAATTTATCCCAGTTGTTGCTGCTCAGCCAGTTTTAATTTTCGACCCTTGTCTCTCTTTCCGATTTGGGATAGGGAGGGGGCACAGAGCAGACCCCTGTAGATGTGATTAAACCAGATGGGATGGATGCCTAGGGATGGGGTGGGGGGTGTGGGGAGGGGGGGGGGTGTTTTAACAGAGTAAAAAATAGAATAAGGAATAGACTGACAAGGGAAAGAAGGACTGGATGAGGGGGGCAGACGAGGGTTATGCCACTGCATTATGCATCATGGATCATCAGCCCGGGTGGCTTGTTTTATGGGTTGGTGTCAAGGGTGCCACTCCTGCTTCACACTCTGTAGTGATGGGCCTGTTGCCATGGCAGCAGCAAATCAACTCATTAGCAAATATTACCCTTGGCCCATAGAGAAAGGGAGCAGGGCGCTGACTTTGACGGACAGCAGACATGGAATAATAGGTTTACTAATGACAGAGAGACGGACTCCAGCATGTGAAAAAAACTGCAGGAATGTGAAGATGGCATTGGACATGTGAACACATAAGAAGGGATCCGTATTCACTGAATATTCAAAGACGTTCTGCTCATTGAGATCCATCCCCTTAACATTATAAAGCCTCCAGTACTACTGGACCTTCATTTGAAACACAGACTTTAATTTTGGAAGAAAATTCATCTCACTCTGGATAATATTTTTGGTGTATGCAGGACTGTTTTATTTCTTCAACTAACAATTGGCAAATCCCTTGAAAAGACCAAAACCAGCAATGTTTAAGGGTGGAGTAGGCTTTGAATGTTCTTGCTCATATGATGTGCCTTCAAACCTCAAGTGTTTATAGCTGTTCTCAATGGCCATTCTTGAAGATGGCGCGAGAGGCCTGTCACCAGAGGGATGAGACATGATGATCGTACATGACGCGGTTGACTGCATACTTTCAGTCCCTCCTTGAAAGTCTTTGTGGCACTGAAGTCGTACACAGAAGAAATTATGAAAGAAGTAGTTTATAAGACTCAAAATTCAAAGCATAAGAGCTGAAGTTGTAGTTCAAATCCCACCTACTTTCTCACCTGCAAATGGCATTTCATTTTGGAAAAAAAGGCTCAGTAATTCCTTCTGTCATTCCTTTAAACAACTGATAATTGTAGTTTTTAGCTAACTTTACATAAAAAAATATAATTGGGCAGCGGTTTGCGACTATTTTCAGCTGTGGAGTAATTACACATTTGGTGTTCTAGTGAGTATTTCTGGCAGCAGTCTTATCATTTAATTTTCCTATTGTAAATATAGTATTGGGTATTATTTTGATAAGTTATTGAATCCTAAAACTTCAGCTGGACAGATTAGATATCAATTGTGTTTCTGCACAATATATTACATGAATGTAAATTGAAGGTGAGGAACTTGTATAAATAATTAGAAAGTATGCATATTTTGTACGTAGTAGTCGGTTTTGTGTGATGTATTTTGCGTATTCTGTGGAAGAGTGACAACAACCTTTCACTGTTTGTCGCCCAAATACTTTTCCAGGAAAGTGACAAATAAAAATACCAATTTTCTTGCTGCTTTTAAGCAGATTTCAAATGTCCAGAGTTCATTGAAGTCAACTGCCACATACCGTAACCTTCAAAACTTTCACTTCAAGGAAGCAAAAACACCTAAATTGCATCTTTCTTCTTCCGCAGACATGATTGACTGCTTGCTCAGCCCTCCACTCCTTTGCAGCAGGGCAGCGTGGGAAACTGCGAAGAATCTTCAATAACAGGTGATCACGGCTGAGCAAACAACATCAAACCATACCACAGAGTGCCAGAACATCCATCCTGTCAGCCTTGCTATCACACTTCAGTATGTGCAGCCTCGGAAAAAAAGAACCTCGCCCTGGGTGTGCGATCCCTCTAATGGAAAATGGTGTATAATCGTGAAGAGAGCCGGTGAGCTAATGAAAAGGGTAGCAGGGTGACATTTTCAGAGTGACGTCTGAAGTAGGATGACATTTACAGAGAAGAAGCCCCAAAGACAGTCTTTCTGAAAGGGTCTCTGTATATTATATGGGAGAAGCAAAGGAGAATGTGGAATGTGAAGCTGATTTCAACATGACTCAGACTCACTGGCATAGCTATCAATTTGTCTCCAGGTACTACCATTTGGCTGAGCCCTGTTACACGGATGGAGGATGGTTGTCGTGGTCACTGCTAAATGTGAAAGGATTCTTTCAAAATGTCCGACATTCAATTTGAGAGAAAAAATGACATTCATGCGGTGGCTGCAAAGCGTGGTTATGTTCAGCTGACCGATTGAGAAAGACCCCAATTTCATCTAATTTTAATGCATGCCATCATTTCATTGTTACAGATTTTCTAAGCTGTTATCATCATGTCTACAGGTACGCAAAGGAGATGGCTTTTTGTTATGGCAGCCAGACAAAATAAATCCAGGTGAGGCTAGAATCATTAAATTATTTCCTGTGTTATATCTCATTCAACCATAAAAGGATGAAATAATTTTAACTTTTACTTTGGTTTTCAAGCGCTGAGGGGTCATGATGGTCACCTGATGCATGACAGCAAAGATCTTCCGATCTACTAGATGAGGTATGGTTGATTTTACTTACAGTACCATGAATTTCAGGAAAATGCCTCACCACTGAAAATTCAGCTTCTGCCCAAGACCCTCTAAGAAATTGGGTTCTACTTTTTGCAAGCTTCATGTTCTTGGCCTGTACCGCCAATAATCCAACTAAAGCAAATAGAGAATTAAGAAACCATCTGTCGCGTATCCCACTGTCAGACCAGTGTCATTACACGCTTATTAGCTCATTTATCACCAAGGAAAATATACGGATGGTCCATTGGCAGGGACATCAAAGGTTCAAACCCCGCTATCCTCCGTTCTCCAGAGATGGATTGCAATCCCAGAAAGCTGTCCTGATTAAGTCCCCCATGTGGCAGGGAAATGTTCTCTTCCTTGATCTGCGCCTCTCAATGACCTGATTCTCTCTCAGTGGACATGTCCTCTGTGAGAAAATGGCTTGTGCTCCGCCGTGAAGGTTTCATGCAATTTTTGTCGCATTCGATGAAGCGTTTGAGCAAAATGTCATGACAGAGTGGAGGTTGATGGACTTTTAATGCCTCTGTTTCACAAAGTTTTTACTGTATGTGGTGCTTGTGGCGTGACCTTTGGTTATGACTTAAAAAAAAAAGAGATTGGATCACTACGAATATATTCCATTTTGATGTAGAAAAAATGTCAAACTTCTGACAGAAGATGTGGAGCTGGATAAAGGTTTCAGAGTAAAGAACACTCACAAGTGAGATGATAAAAGTGTTTGACCTTTTTATATGTGAGAGGTGTGTTTGTAAAGGTGTGTGTTTCAATAACTTTGACTTATAAGGTTGTTTTTTCAGTGTCTACTGCCTCTTTATGGATGTGTGCACACGTATTAACATATAACATCCAAAATGTGAATGTGCTTTGTGGCTGATATCATAACATTAATTAGGACATGATGAAATGTTTGCATGTTTATAAATGTTAAGTAAGGAAACATAAAATGAAGCATTACAGTGCTTCAAAAAAGTGGTTATATCTATTGGCATCATCTTGGACTGCTGGTCAAAGAAACCTCGTAATCTGAGGTCCCATTTACACTTACACCAAGTCTCTTGTATCTGCATCCAAATGCAATTCAATACACTTTTATTTTCACTTCAAATGCTTCTCTGTTAGCAAGATCCCGACTGGGATGGTTGATTGTGTTATTTTTGGATTTCCCGAGCTACACCCAGATCAGTTCAGGCTCTACTGTAGTTCTGAGGGTGGTGAAGATGGACCTGAAGCTGAGTGATAACTGCCAAAAAGAAATTCAGAAGAATAACTTTTACATTTTAGCAGTTAAGTTCCACAACACAAACACATGCTTTAATGAGACAAAGAAACGTTTTTAGTGTCACCTCAGCTGCCATGAAGAACCTGTAGAGTCTCCTCCCACAGTGCACACACATTTGGTAGATGTAAAGATTACTTAAAGAGATGGATGCGTTAAAACCTTTTCAGCATCAGGCTCTAATGCTTGAATGCCTCCTCTGTGAGCAATCACAGTTTGAGCAATCAGATTTTAATCTGTCTCTATTGCTTCTTGGTTGCATTTAAACCTTTTTCGATAGTGGATAGCTGTCTCATCCACCGAGAGCGCATAATGTGGCTAAATGTAAATGGGTATTTGTGTCATAGAGCATGAGGCAGTAGAGACAAAATACTTTAAAAGTCTTGGTTTCTCAGTATTTAATTTAGAAGACAAGGTGAATCTACAGGGTCTCAATTAGAGGCAGATGGATGATTTCCTCTATTGCGGCTCTTCTTTGTTATTCAGTCTGAGGAAACAGGTGGATTTTAACATAAAATATTCCACAGTTAATTAAAGATATCACAGTTTGTCTACCGTGTATAATTGTTCTGTCCATCAGTAGGGTTTCTCTGGTGCCTTATAAAGACACTGAGGATCGCTGTCTTTATATTCCAAACATCTTAAACCATTCTCTTTAACACAGTCCATGTTTCAGTCATCTCAAGTCTTTTCTTGTGCAATCAATGAATTGTCACGTGTCTTACCGTCAATAATTTGACAACAGGCTGGTGTTATTGCTTCTGCAGAAACCAACGACGTGACATTTACTTTGAACGATGACACTTAATGGTTTATGTCTCTCTGTACACCCACTACTTTGATGGATGAGACACATGCTGCTGTCTCCAGCTCTGCGGTCGTAGTATCTCAACATCTTATTCTCTCATAAGTCATTGAGCGCTTGAAGGACTCTGGCCATCGCTGTGATGACTCTCTATGCTCTTTTATGTATATGTGCCAGCTTTTAACTATAGTAATAAATAGTTATGTTTTAATCTATCTATATAAAGACTGGGCTTGATGGGTGAACAGCTGCTTTTGTTGCATTCAGTGATGACGAATGAGAAAAGACCTCTTAATTCTCAATCACTTTTTCTTTCCTCCATGGCTAGATTTTGTCTTTTCTAGCTGTTGATCTCTGATACAGTCGCATGTAAACATGTAAACAAGACTGACGTGACCACATCCACATATTCATATTCCTTTATGGGCATTGGCATGTGCTTCTCTTTATCTTTGTCATTTTATTTGACACTTTTTTGTTAACCTTCCACTGTGTCTCACTTTCTTTCACTGCCACGCATCCTCTTTCGCTCTCTGTTGACAGTAAAACCATTTCAAGGCCCTTTGGTCTTAAAACACCAGTAGCTGTCATGTCACATGCACAGTAAAGAGGAGTGGATCTTGTTTACAGCAGACCCCAGGACAAAGACATACAAACACACACATACATGGACATGCATGCTGTTGACATGAAGATAGATGCATTTGCAGAGAAACAGACATGTTTACTGTCAAAATGCACAATGTATTTTGTCAAGATGTACATAAATATGCCCACTTCACATATCACTAACTTGTGTGACACTGGGAAATATGGTGGACATGCCCATAAACATGCCAACAAAGTGAGACACATATTCAAAACTGTCCTACCAAAGGTCGTTGCTGGAAGCAACTTACTAAGACCCATAATTATGTTTTATTGTTAAGCATCATCCAACGACTCGTGTGAGAGGGCTACAGTCTTTTCCCCAAATCGCCATGTTTGAGTTCAAGAAACAAAGCCCTCCAGTAGCTGTAATCATTATGACAAAAGCAAAGGAAAAGGTCAGGTGACGTTGTTAAAGAGCAACAAAGTCTGCGTAGGAAGAAGTTTGGAGTGAATGGATGGGTGGACCAAACATTGGGCTTCAAAATGCGTGACTGCTGTTCATTTCCTGTTTCAAACCAAACAATTGCCGTTTCTTTTAACCATGACCACGATCGTTCTATATCCTTAACCATGTGTTGTGACCATGATGACGAAGGTCTTCTAACCTTGACAAACAACTTATTTTAACCAAAACCACGATCTTTCCCTAAACCTTACCAAGCTGTTTTATAACTAAACCTAACCACACCTTTACCGTTATGTCATCATAATAGAATTGGTCATCTATTTTTCAACGCTGCTTTTAACTGTTTATCTGTGGCTTACAACCTGCTGCCAGCAGTGGCGCCAATTCAGAAAAAGCTCCTATGTGTCATATCAGACGGTAGTAATAAACAACCTTTATATGGTCGTATTGGTTGGAGGGCTTTTTGTGTTGTGTCCAATGCATGCATTCAGTTAACATAATCCTAAGTAATTTCATAGCTTTAACAAGTAAAATATGGGTAATTTCTATACCAATAACTAGGACATACCACATTGGTTTAAGGGTGAGTTCATCCAAATAACCACACAAAGTATTTTGTTGATTCTTGTGGTATCTAGCGATGCAGATATTGGTTTTATCTCCTAAAGTTTTGAAGTATTTGGCCTCTGTCACCTCTGTCATTGCTCCAAAGCATTGGAGGTGGACGCAGTTTAATCTGTACATTGCAGGTAGTCTGAGTAACCTACAGACCCTGTGTACCCTGAACAGTTTGCACCAAAACTACTGTCAAGCAAAAGAAAACTATTCAAAGTGAGATGTGTGGGTTATCCTGAGTCAGAGGTACATTATTATTATTATTATTATTATTATTATTATTTGTAAATGTAGTATTTCAGTGATGTTTCAAAAGAAATACCACTCACCTCCATTGCTTTTAGGTGGAAGCAGTTTTTTCAGAGTCTACTCTCTCAAACCCTCAGCACATAAAACCAAAACTTCATATGTGGCTAGATAATACTAGGGTAGGCGCTGCCATTTGGGATTCTATTCATGTTACCAAAAGTCACCTCTTAAGTTTTAAAACCAGATTTTAGAACGCCATTTTATTCAAATAGAGAAAATCTGGAGCGCCTCATTGGCTCACCTGGTAGAGCGCAGACCACATAGGCTTAGTCTTAACCGCAGCAGTCATGGGTATGAGTCTGACCCGGGGCCCTTTGCTGCATGTCATCCCCTCTCTTTCTCTCCCTGACTTTCCTGTCTATCTCTCACTGTCCACAGAATAAGGGCAAAAATGCCCAAAAAAATAACTTAAGAAAAAAGACAAATTGAGGAAATCACTGTAGGTTCAAGTAGAAGCTGACAGACTTATTTGCTGTGAGGGGCACAAGGTATGAAGTGCTAAGTGTCACATGCAGCATGTTACATTTTGTGCCACAAAAATAACATGTGCGTCATCAAAGTGCATTGCATCCCAAGTGTTGCAAATTAATATGGAAATGATATGGTAATTATATTATAATTATTACCAGTTCATTTTCTTCATTTTGTTGCAAAAAATTCATTTCATGGCATGGAAAGTGATACTTGGCGCCCCACAGTGTATTTTGTGCACATAATGCATTCCGTGCCATGAAATATACATTTTGGGTTATGGAAATTTTGTGCACAAAATGCAGCGTGAGACATTTGGTGCTCCATATTAAAGTATTGTGACTCGATCTGAGCAGGGCAGTGTTTTGTGCTGTATTTGTGCACACTCACCTCCTAACATACTATCCCCACTTCAAGTGATCATGATCACATCATCACCATGTGTTCAAACAAAGGGTCATTGTGTGTTGCTTTCATGGGTTTCTCCTCTGACAAGTTAAATGTTCTTATTTCGAGAAAATGTGTTTTCCAGTCATTTCTTCAACCCAGTTCTTGATCGTATTATTTCCAATGAGACTTTGGTCTTTCCCTAGCACGAGGCTTTATTACATTGAGAATGTAAACAACTAGCCATTCCATGCATGATTGTGATCATACGTTTTTCCCTTTCTAAATAGACCATTTTCATTCCTTTAACTTCACACACCACTTCTTGGAAGTGTTTCTCAAAAGTAAGACAGAAGCTGATAATGTGACAACTGCAGATACTATCACTAACTAGAATTATACCCTCATTGGAAACCTCCGCCAACCAGTCTCCTCTTCTGTTCTGAGTTATGACAATGAATAATGGCAAGAAGTGCTTTTGCAGAACATTATGATGTCACAGTGAAATTGAGCTTCGGCCTTTGGGACATAAAATAAAAATTGTAATGTAATAAGTCACAAAAGTTACTTATTTATTACATTATTACATTGTGGTTAGCACAACATTTCCCACAAACCTGTTGCTTCTTTATTTGAAGAGGATGAACAAGTTGGAAGTAAATTTTCAATTCCCTTTTGCTCATTCATCTGCAAACTGTGCCGTAAGTAGGTAGGTAGGTAGATAGATAGCTAGAGTCCAGTAGCTCATTAGTAGTAATAATAATAATAATAATAACAGTTAATAAGTAGTCTCGCCTTATGATGTAAATGCAACCTGTGGGTACACAATGATAAATTAAGTGTAAAGCCATCAAACATGATCTTGTTTACAGTTTACAACTTTCCCATACATACTCTCTCTAGTGACCTCAAAAGGTCTCATATGAAGACAGCAAACAACATCCACACATCCTCAGTGAGACAGCCCATAAAGAAAACACTGACTTGACTTGCTTTCACAGCTCCTTCAAACAAATGTTTTTCCAGCCCTTTAGAAGTCAGAGAAATAACACTGAGTAATTCAGAATATGTTCCTCTCCAAATTTACTCTGATCAATTCTTAACATCCTCCTCCTGTTTATCTCAACTGTTGATGTGCGTTATGTGTGGCAGACAACTTTGGCTCAGAGGCGCATTTCTAGACACATTGTGCTACAGAGGCTACACTGTCAGTGAGGATTACTGCATTTTATGTTGAAGGTTCCCCCCTTGGGACGTCATTACTTTAAACCCTCCTGCAATACATCAATTTCTAATTAACATTTGCATACTAGATCATTGTGGGGTGGTGTGCTGAGGACTCGCACACATACATTTATGCTAATTAATTGAAATAAAATGAGCCTGGAGCTTAAGATGGGGCGGAGCAATGGAATGCTTCAACACCCAATGGGAGGGGCAGGCTGGATGCTCGAGTGCTGTCAGCGACGCCCGGTGCATCCAAAAACAACAACACTCTGGAGACCTGAGCTAGCGAGTGGGTGGAGTGTGCACAGGACGACTATGTTTTATTATGTTCCAGATCGTACACACATATGGGCCAGATCTGGGCCATTTCTTGCCGTTGCATTCATATAAACCACGTCTGGCCTATATTCAACCAGGTGTTTTTATGGTGAGTTTTGGCCTGGGACAAACTGGTTTCAGGATGAGTTGTGCCAGATTGCAGCAAGCTGTGTACAGGACAAATGATCAGGCCCCATTTGGCCTAGTCATTTGTAGGCCAGGCTGTGTTCTGTCTTGCTGGTTTACCAAACATTACGCCTAAATAGCTGTACTTCTCCGTGTCCATGTTCTGTCAAGGTGTTTCAATGTTGAATTTACATAATTTTAGTTTGAGCTGGAAAATGTATTTATTGTTTTAACCATTAGCTATATGTTTATTTCTTTGCTGAATCATGTTTTGGTGATTTCAGTGGCATAAAGGTAGAGTTGTAGACCTACTTTGACTCTGTTGCTGTGCAACACAGATGATCGACAGCCCCAGCCCCACCCTCAGCCTCATAATGAACATGGTGGATAACAATATTAACAAGTTTCAGGCTTTATTCAAGATAGGGTAAGCATAGTGGGATGTGTTTGTTTGTCAGGAGGTTTGGTATACATCTCATGTCAGAGCAGTCTATTGTATTGTGATTGATTATTTTTTCTTTTTCTCCGGGCAGTGCAGATTAGATGAAGCTTTTTTATAACTGTGGTTTCGTCTCCACCAACTAATGAAAAAAAAATTGGCTCTTCAGCTTCTAGATGTTTGACTTTTTTAACAGCTGTTTGTACTTCAGCTTTGTGCTGGTTGTTGTTCAAAAAGTAGCAGATGATTTGCTTTGTTCTGGCCTTTTTTGAGGAAGTGGACTTCGCGATGTCCACTATGGGGTGATGTGATTCTCCTTTGCATGTTGAGCTGCAGAACCAGAACAGTGAACTAAGAAAGGCCAATAGCTGTATTGGTGGGTTTTAAGTTAAACAATATACATGTGTTTTTCTGTTAACATTGAAGAACCTCCATCACAACATCAGTGGGCAACAGCCCTTGGCAACATCTGATTTTTTTTATTTATTTTTTTTTATTGTTATTATTAGAAGGCAACTCTCAGCTGAATATATCAATGTACACTGGAGTAAGTGTGTGTGCTCATGTCTTTGTGTGATGTTATGTGTTTGTTTGTGCTGTACAGTTGTCTAGGGTTGGGATGAGGCAGATTTACTCTCATTGCAAAAGGCGGGATCTAATTGTGACATACAGTCAGTCACACACAAACTGTTGTTTACCATGATTTAGAAGATGCCGGAGCCGAGCATTTATACATCATTCCATAAATTTTCATTAAAATCCAATCAACAGCATTCAGCTGATAAACAGACAGGCTGAGGCTGATCCATAATCCCTCCCCTCAGTTTCATCTCGGGAACAATTGTCCACCAGAGCAGTGAGATAATTTGACTGATATTATCATGAAATAAACTTGGAGGATTAGATGTACAGCATCGGTATCTTACTGAGCTTGTCATTTGCAGTGTGCAATAACAGTAGGTATGGAGTGATGTCTGTGAGTGTGTGAGAGAGGGTGTGTGTGTGTGTGTAAAATGCTGCCAGGAGGAAGCAAGTGAGGTGTCATGACTTTGCTCTAAGCCAAAGGTCTGCTGAAACAGACGCACAAGTGTTGTTGTTGCCTCATCTGAGTGTAAATTGGAGTTAGGAGCACACAGCAGATGATAAATTTCTACTTTGTATGCAGATGTGCTAATGCAAGCAATTTCTAAGTCAAGAATTGCACTCAAGGCAACAAATTGTGATGCTGGCTTATGAAGTAAAGAGTTACAAAAACAACCCAAGCTCCTCCTCAGTGATAACAGCAGTATAGCTACATACAAGTGTGTGAACCGCATGCTATTTTTGCAACTGTAAACGGTCAACAGGAAATGGTGTAAAAAAAGTGTGATCACGCTTACAAGTTTCATTTGGTCCAAACTTGGGTGCTAGATTTTTACTTGGTGTTACAATTTTGGATTTTGTTGTTTGTTTTCTTTACATAGCCCAAATGCTAGACAGGCAAAGTCACACCTGCTTAAGTAGGCTGCAGACAGACTATTGGTAACTAGCCATCCTTGCCAGGTTTGATTATTTGGCAGTGAGGTGTAACTCTGTAACTTTTAGATGAACAATACTGCAGGCTGTAGACTCTGCATGGAAGAGCACATACTATACACATGCTATCCAAGCATGAGGATCTGTTGGCTACAACAAGTCAATATCTGCCTCCCAGTATCATTAAATATGTGTGTTTTGAAATTGTTCTCTGTATTTAAAGCTGCATGAATCTATATTATATTAACAATAGGTCACAATTTGAAGGGCTCGCTGGTACTGACAACTCTACAGAGAATTATCTCTCAGCCCATGAGAGCGTTTTAACTGCTTTCAGCTCATTGTTTTGATTTTACGGTCAACAACTTTACTGTTTTGACTAAGTCTCACTTAAACCCATCAATCTGCAGGCAGCAGACAACTGATTTCTTTCTGCGAAAAAGCTCTATTAAACCCACTGTCTGCTGCTTGCCAAACATCAACTAGCAGACAAAGAAACTTAGCGACTTTCCAGTGAACGCAGTGGAGTGTCTGGCAGCTTAAAGCACCTGAGACCAAAACACAACTAAAAGGAGAATGAATATTAGACATACATGCATCAGGTTGCCAGAAACACAACTTGAAATAAACAAAAATAAACTATTTCAACTTTCTTCTTAAAATGAATGAATGATGCTCTTCTCATTCCTTTTAGGCACATTGTCCTGATCTTCATAACCGTCATTGTTCTCACTTGGCCAAACAGAGAAAACAAACTACACAGATGTTTAGTAATATTAACTAACATAAATCACACTCCACAAACATTTTTGATAATTGGGGACCAGTGGTCACAAATCATTGTATGACGAGTTTCCTGGCAACAACATCTAAGTGTGAGTAACACTAATGGGGAACTCTTTTGTCTCTGTTGCACATTTAAATGACTCCAAAGTTGCCCTGAGTGTCCCTGACCTCAGGCTGTTGCATACTATCAATCATTTTAACAAGGAAACCATATCAAGGGTCAGGATATTAACGTCATTATTTGGCCATTATTGTCAGCTCACTATGGTTAAGGTCGTATTAAACAAGCACAATAATTTCACAAGGATACTCTAGGTGACATTGGTGCTGAGATATATTGGTATCCCTTTGTTTCACAGTACTGACACATGTGGTTCAAGGACAACGGGACCTTTTCATAATAACGTTCCTAAAAATGATTCACCCCCTTGTACTGCGATGAATCTACTCTCCCTTTGGGATGAAATTACATGTTGTGTGTCAAGCTGAGGCAGAGTAATGCGCTCTGATTATCAAGCAATGCACCGAATCTTCGACTATCTCCAAGGAATGCTAATCACTCTTCTATTGGATTTTTCTGTGACGCCTGCCATTAATCCTCACCACAGTCTCGTGTGATGAAACTGCGGCACTCTTTTGAACGTAATTAACTCCCATGATCGCTTTTGAACCTCACCGCATTGAGTGCTGTGATCGAGAGAAATTACACTGGGCTATTGCAAGTATTTAATGGACCCACGAGTGTCAATTAATGAAGAGAAGCTTTTCACTGTGCTTTCTTTTCATGTCCACTAGCCCAGGTTTTTATTAAAATGCTCTTATCCCGAGCCTCTGCTTTTCAAATGAACAGCCTTCCAAGGCATTACAATAACCCACGTCCTGTTGTGATTAGCCTGAGGGTGCTAGACCTCCCTCCCCGTGTTCTTCAGACTCAACTCTGCCTCTGGTTTGACTTTAGTGCTTCAGGCAAGAATTTGGTAGAAGAGAACAAATTGTACACTTCTATCAAGTTAGATCACTTGTGGCCCTGAACAGAAATGTATGTGAACAAATAACTGGACTGCATTTCCCCAATATCTTTTGGTGCTGAAGTCAGTACTGCATCCAACTCGGCTACATCCAAACTCTAACCTCTGGCTTTGCATTTTTATCCTAATGTTAAAATATCCATGTTTTAATCTGTATCTTAATCTGGATCATTCCTCTATGAAGACATTTTTGGCTTTTAAATTTACAGATGAATTAGATTTGACTTGGCACCTCGATGAAAAAGAAGCACAAGCCCCTTGGAATGACAGACATTCACATTATTTTCCCTTTTTCAAGTTACTGAACCTGTGCTGCCCCAATGTTCATCATGAGATCAAGTACTGTAGAAGACGCCTCCCTGCAGATTTGAACATAAATGATACTGTTCCCATTTGAACTTCATACTGGTTTTGAGTCACCTTCAGTTTGTAGTGGTGAAGAGTTCCAGTGCAATACTTGAAGATGGAAATGGGCATCATATTTGATTTGGGGACATTATCAGAAGGAAAATGCTGCAGTGAAACCATGTATAAATACTGATGACCAGCGCATAGAGGGCAACGGTTCGTCTTCTGTGTGTTCTTCTGATATGAAGAAGAAACTGACCATGCTCGGCCAGATCTTCTGTTATTCCCCCTGACTGTTTATATTTCTTGAGTGAGTGAGTGTTTGTGTTTGTTGGCGTGTATTCACAGGCCTTGGTATGTGTTGGACAGAATTATCTGTTTGGTGTGAGGGAGGAAGGCCTAAAGAGTCACTTGTAAAAGTAAAGTTCTGTACAGGGCAGCAACAAGGTGATTGTCACCCCCCCTATGGTGAATGACAAGGTTAGGCATCTGTACCTCTTTCATTAAGGTAATAACAGGTTAAAGATTCCTTTCATGGTGAGAGAAATCTTATTTTGACCATTGATGAGATGCCGCTTGCTTGGCTATAACAATGGTCACATTACTGGACTCTATATGCTGCTCTGGCGCTGGATGTAAACATGGGCATTTCGATGAATCAGCCAATGGTCTTGATTTTCTGCACAGTCTTGTATTTGAACACTGCTGCGTCTGAAGTGTGCTCGCTATCAAATATGAGGTGAGGTTGAGGGTAAAGAGAAGAAATGGGACACAGCACAAGGCTGACCTACAACAGGTCCACTCATTAACCTCTGCAATAATCAGCTGTAGTGAACCTACAGTCGAGACATTTCTTGTCTGCAAACCTGCTGTCAAGCTCCTGTGTTGTGTCTGTTTTTATTTATGGTTCAGGTGATAAGAACTGACATCCCAGCGTCTGGCTGAACAATTATTTCCACAACACCCAGGGGAGAATGCGATTATTTCTCCTCCCCCATGAGCACTGCAGCACACATCTCTCTAATTTAGTGTCTCCATAGGGCAGCAGGGGTCCTAAACACACAGCAGGGCAACAGATTGTACTAAATGACAGATTGTCAGATATTGAACATATAAAGTTTTTCTAAGTGCATACTAATTGTTTTCAGTATGCCAGATGGATGGATGGTTGGATGGAGGGACTGATGGAGGGCTTGAACCTTATTCCCTATTTTGGTTTTGTCAAGAACACAGTGCTCTTTGATGTTGGTCTTTTAGATTCTCTTGAACAGTCTTTGAATCCATTTGGATTGATTTGGTTTGTCTTAGCTCTGAAATTACCCTGGATCACCACACTGTTGGTCACCATGCACTTCTAAGCAATTAGGGGTGAAAGTGTCAATGAAGCTCTTGCTCAAGAGCAGCTAGAGGGCAGCTGTCAACTGAGGAGAGCATGTTGCTGTTTCGCTTTTCAAGCCTGCACCTTTTGATGCCAGATACCTGCAGCCCATTGGTTGCAAATCTTTTTTTGTTACATCAAGGCGACTACAATTCCACTGATTATAGCCATAGTGTTTGATGCTGCGGAGACTAATGACTCCCAGGCAAACCAAATAAGAGCTGTGGTGAGGACAGGTCCCTCTTTAATATCTGACACTGTGTTTTGAAAGATCCTGCCAATGAAAACTTTGAGGCAACTGAAGCAAATTGAACAAATTCAGATTTTTAGCCATGGTTTGTTGTCAATCGATCACCCGCTTTGAAGGATTATTGATCACAGGAAAATGTTGTACATCAAATCCATTCAGAGATGGTAAATCATTGGAACTCGTATATGTCAACAATGCTGACACCTTGCAGGTTTTAAGAAACTAATTTATTAGTCTTGTTAAAGGTAAAATACGTGGAGAAACTGAATTTAGATTCAGATGTGTGAATGTTTTTGGAATAGAATAGAATACCTTTGTAATTGCACAGCTGTACAACAAAATTTAGCTCAGGCCTGTGAAATTTTTAGAAATTGTGGAATTGGAGATTCTTTTTCACTTCATACTTTTTCACTAGCACCTAACCTAACAAAGAAAATCTGTATTTCAGAAAGTTCATCATTAAGGAATCTGGATTAAAAAGACATTTGCTTCTGACATGGCCAGATGGATTCTAGGTTTTTGATGTGGTGGGGGGGTGTCAGAGGAACAGGACTGGCAAGCATTTAACAGATAATTGTTAAATATTCACCAGATCAGTCTTCCAGAGTTTGCCCAGCCTCTAATCAAAAAGCGTGGTGGGCATCTTGAGTAACTGATGCATAGCTAATGACTTGGTGATTAATAGCCTGGCGTTCGACTTGCATAAATGTAGCTGATCCAAAGATGAGAAAGGGGAGGGGGGCGAAAACAAAGACCCTGCAATGTTCTGTGATGCGTTCAAGGCCACGGTACATTGTCAATCCATCGTTCATATAAAAGCCATCTAATTGGCGAAGAAAAGCTCATTGCTGGGTGTGTTAATAAGTGATGGGTGTTAATTAGGTTTGTCCAGGCATATGGAGATTTGCTCTCTGGATTAGCATTGCTGTGAATTACGACAAAGGAGGAAGGACCGCAGGGTTTAGTTTGCTGCCTCTCATTAGGTACAAGGCTTCTGTGATGGCAGGGCAGCTGATCTGTGGTTGGTGTTTGGATGAATAAGATTCATTGAAAGGTCCTCTGGGTTTTGTAAAGGTCACAGTTTTGTTCCCCTTGTCAGCGGGGTGACTGTATCTGACCGGTTTCGCCCTCCACTCAACAGGTGCCAGCCAAGAGAAGAAAAGACACTAATTACTGACATCCTGTTCACTTTAATACCCTTCTCATTCAAATGAGGGTCAACACTTCCCTCATCTGTATGCAAGCTACACAAAAGCAGCTATTAAATACCAAGAAATTTTCTCAACCAGGTCATGAGAGCTGAGAGAAGAAATCTGCGTCTGCATCTAAGGATCCCCCTGATGTGCACAACAGCAGCACATGATGCCATTATCCCATGCTGTGTGCCTAGCTAAGACAGATGGTCCCTGGGGGACTGGCGAAGCATCGCCATCGGCCTCTCTCCCTCTCCCCGAAGAGGTCATTGGTGGATGCAGCACTGTACTGGGCTAATATTAGCCACAGATAAGGACGGCATGAGGGCATTTGGCATCAAGCAGAGATATAGGGAAGCCTTCAGTCCATCTATATATAGCCTGGAGAGATGAGAGGAGGAGGGCCTGCTTGCTGTGATGCTCTCTGTCATTTGCTTTTCTTCCTTGAAAAATGTGTCTCTGGGAATAAATGGATTCCCCAGCTTCATTTGATTCTATTATAGCATACTCAGGTTAGGGTTTGACCTTATTTATTTTCTAGAATTGAATTTTTTACCACAGCTGCACAATTTGCACCTTTAATCTGCACATTCTTTTTCTTTTCTTTATGTAAAATATAATAGATACAGTAGATGATACAGTTAATCATGCCATTGCAGGATGATGGTGTGATTTGGGAGGATGTCCTTAAACCAGGAGACCAGGTTTCTAGTATCCATCCCCAAGCTGTTTGTGCCTTGTTTCGGATGCATTCTGCTGTTAGAGACATAGAGGCTATTCATCAAACAGGTACAGCAGACTGGAAGCACAGTTCGGCTGTCATCTGAAGCACACATAGCCTGTAATCAGTGAAGTGCTCCACTCTCCTTCATGCATATTCATGTAGGGCAGGACTCAGCAAATGATGGGAGGAGATATGATAAGAATGATTTGCTCTCATTCATACAGTTTTTATGATCATTAAAGGCAACAAATACCAGAAAACTAATCAATGAAAAAGGTCTGTTCTGGTGTTAAGTTGGCAGAGGATGGACAGCACTCACAGGCTGGAGGCAAGAGACTATTGGAAGTTTCTAATAGCCGTGAGCTTTACTCTTTGAACGTCCTGGGTGATATTAAATTTTAATTTGCTGCAGATCTGTATAATTTTGAATCATTTATTGCTCGTTATGAGCAGTTGGTACAAATTGGATCTGCATAGTGGATTAAGTTGACAGAGCAAGTCATGTCAGCAGCAAGAGTAGAGCAAATTTCCCAATAGGGATCTAATAGGTATCGCATTATGGCTGTTTTAAATTTTGTGTTTTTAGAACATTGACTCTAACTCTCCTATGAACTGACTGACTCAAGTGAAATGATGTTATCAACAGAAAAAAGACAGATCCCAATATGGTCTTCCATTAAAACTGTGTTGAGCTGTTAATATTAAAAGCTGATAATTATTCAATACAAGATATCTCTGAAATACATGCCCGTACATGTTTTTATGTCTGTGGTTCCATGTAGATCAGTGGATAGAGCATGAAAATATAACATGCTGGGTCGGGGACTTGTTCCAATTATGCTAAATATGTACACTCTAAATGTGCTTTGGATCAAACATTCACCAAGTAGCATATCATTATGTAGGTCCGTTGCATATTTCAGTGATTCGAGCCCTTAATTCAGTGTATTTTTGTTTTATTAATATTTTATTAATTTGGTTTGGATATTCATTTGAAATGGATAAAAGCATGTCAGGTTTTGACCCACAAACTGATTTTAATCAACTGAATTTAAAATGTTAATATAGAGAAACTTTTGAACTTTGACCTCTACGACAATAGTGTAATATAGTGTAATAATAGTGTAATATTCCATCCACGTAGCACATTTCACACAATGTTTGAAAATTTAAATTAGGAAAAAAAACATAGAAAAGAGAAGATTTCCACTTGTCAGCTGTAATCAGCGGTTCGTGATGATATCAAATGCTTCACCCACATGCAATTATGATACTTGATATTTCTCTCCCAGCCTGCATAGAGCCTGTCAATCTTAGGTTTTTCCTGGAGTGTGAGCGTCCTCATACATTCTCAACACACCTGAGGGCACATATGTTTCTTGAAGATGTGTTTACTTGTCAACGTGGTATACGTAGGAAGTGTGTGGGCAGGTAATGGGTGAGGATTAAGACTTACATTAATATTAAATGTATGTTAAAGTGAGAGATAAGGTTAGACATGTAATGTAGACAGGAAAGTAAAATTTTGATTTTATGGTATTGAGAATACTTAAGCTGTAGTCAAAAAATAAGTGCGTAATACACCGTGTATATATTGTAGTCCTTTGTTTTGCACACTGGGTGGTTCACTCACAGTGGTGGACATATGTAATTTAAAAGAATGCCATTTATTCACTAATGACTGAGGTGTTCGTGGACAAGAGTGCACACCATATTCTCTCTTATATAGGTAAT
Organism: Seriola aureovittata; assembly: GCF_021018895.1. NCBI lineage: Eukaryota > Metazoa > Chordata > Actinopteri > Carangiformes > Carangidae > Seriola > Seriola aureovittata. The sequence continues at coordinate 5,137,225 of NC_079375.1, forward strand.
AATAAATGTGATGAAAGGATTAGGTTGAAAGTCACATATAGATTTGCATTTTAAAGGCATACTCACCTGAAAACTTCTGTATCAACCATTTACTATGTAGGTTTATCTGAAAAATTAAAAAAATTCAAATAAAGTTTAAAAAAGACAGCCACAGACATTCGCAGAAATCCTGTAGTCTACATCCAGCGGGGACAGTTAACAAATCTGCATGCAATGGTTCCCTCTGGTTTTTAATTAATTCACTCCTTGTTCATTAATCCCTTCGTATGGACTGTCACGTTAATAGGCTACTTATTTCTACCACATCACTCCTGGTAGGGCTCCGTAGTTTTGGTCTGTCACACCAATGTGGCTAACCACACAGTGCTGAACATTTAGCCAAATTTTTGGACATTTTGGGAAAAATATTTAGAAGGATCCAGCTACAAACTTTTCAGAGCCACATTTCAAGCACAAAGCTGGTGAGGTGTAAGACAGGAAACAGCTCCAACTTGTAACTTCCCCTAGATTAGTAACCTGAAGCTGATGTTTGCTGTTTTACTGTCGGATTAGCCTCGGCTAACTTAGATTAGATAAAAGAAAATGTATTTTATCATGGCTCACAGCTACAAGTAAATGAAGTTAGGTGTGTTGGTAGCTGCTAGCATGGTTGATAGCTGTTAGCTATACCATGACAAGTTTCAGCAAGTTAGATGACCAAATTTCCAGGTGAAATTCTGTATGCATGGAAAGCTTGTAGATATTTACATCCTGAGACAAAGAGAGAATGAATGCACTCAGTGAACGTCCTCATAAGTATAATAAAGTATAATGTGCTCTTGCATTGTACTTGTTCACATCATGTGTGATCATCTCACTGCTTGGCTACAGTACATGTAGCTCCGTAGGCCTGCAAGTAGTCTGCTGGCCCCATCTTAACCACACACTCCTACACAAATACACACATATACACACACACACACACACCGTCTGCTCACCGGCTGCTATCATCTGCTGGCATGAACACACACCAGCTCGTGCCCTCCGGGGGGTTGGAGGGTTGTGGGTGGGAGGGCAGGCTTTCTGGCAGGCCCTCGGCTCTTCACCCCGTACACTGGGCTGTCTGTCTCAGACTCCCCTCCTGTCAACTCAAGGACTCCTCTATCAAGTGTCTGTCACTATCGCTCTCTGTCTGTCTCTGCAGAGAGCTAACAGATGTCCAAGTCAGAGTTTGTGAGTGACATACCATCACGGTGAGGGTGGGTGGGATTATGCAGCGTGTAACAGGATTACAAGTGAAATGCTAGCTGTTGTATGCTGCTGACAAACACAGTAGCCTGCTCGGATTACCACTAATGTTGAGAGCATGTCACTGCTTTCAAGTAAAATCTACATTGACAGCCTTTTAGGAATGACCGTGAATTACAAAAAGTTTAGTTGTTTTTAAAGGGATTGACAAACCCAAAACCTGAATTCCCCCACTCCTACAGGCCGTTGTAACAAAAAAAAAAGAAAAAAAAAAACCATCTACCCTATCAACCCCCAGAGGTATTTAGCCTTGCAGATGTAGGGTTTAAGACATTTGCTTGTAACTCGTTGCAATGTCTTTGTCTTCTAGTTTTTTCCAGTTTTGAGAGATAAGCCTTCAGTTTTCCACGTTTTCCAGATTTTGCAGAGTGAGGAGACCTGGCTCTGAATCAGGATTGTAAATATCCCAATCCTGGATGTTTTTTTTTTTCCAAACAGAATCTGTCAGTGAAATCATTAGGAGTATGGCAGCCGTCCTGAGCTCCATGTCGTCAGCACATTTTTATTGAGCAAAAGTTTAAACTCAGTTTTTTTTCTAGAGCATGTCAAACCCAGATGATGTTTCTTTACACTTGTCTAGCATCGGGTTTGTTTTCTTCTGATAAAGAGAAGAGTTTGAATATTTCCCTTTTAATTAATTTCATTGTTAGGACTGTCCCTGATATCAGAGGGAAGCTGAACACTTCAGCCACTCAGGCATTTGAAATTTGTTTGTCTTAGAAATTGGAAAATATGAACTCACTCAAATGAGACAGGTTCACTGTCAGGTCAGTGAAATGTAGAATATATCTGGATCAGTTTTTTTTTTGTACTTTGTCTCAAAAGAAGTCAGGACAGACTATTTAATTAGTATTTACTTATTTCTCTAGTGCTATTTAATGAATATTTTTGTCAGTTTTTTGTGAATTTTGTTGTAGGTGAAAGTTTGAAGATTGTAAAAGTTTGAGTTTGTTCTTTATTCTGAGAATGAAAATCTATCTGCAGCTCTCTGGGTGTAGCTTATAGGAATTGTTTGTAAGTCTGCGTGGGCCCACTGTATGTCATAGGCTGATCTTGAGTCAGAGCTGAGTTGCCATCTTGAAATATCTAGAAAAAAACAGAAAATCGTCGGCTAGTTTTGCAGAATTCGAAAATAACCAGAAAATTAAAGGAAAACATAACTGACATAACAAGTGCAGTCAGTAGATGTGTAGAGGTTACATCATAACACTGACTCCACTGAATCTTTCTCTGGTGAAGCTGCTGTGCTTTTAAGGCGCAATGCCCATGATAGCAATGCCCATGATCAAGGTAGTTTTTGTCCCTCTCCATTAGTTTGGCACCATATCGCCTAAATAAAACTGTGTAGAACTGTGAAATTACACATTGGGTTATTGGGATTTTTCATAGAGTAAAACATATGACATCTACCCCAACAAAATGACATAGATTAATCTCTTAATGGATAATTAACCTTTTTAGTCGGAGTATAATTTGAAAAAGAAAACAAAAGAAATTAGTCAGGCTATTTAATAGTTCACACTTTTTTTCCTGCCAAAATGAGGAAGACTTCAGATTACAGGGAAAAGGATGGAGTTCGGAATAGACCTGATAAAGCTTTAAAATATGTATCTTAGTAGAGATACAAGCTGTTGTTTCCACTGGGTGAAAGGTGAAGATGCTGCAAATATGTGTGAAACAGAACAAAAGGAACATAAGAGACAGAACCAGAACAGAAAAAAAAGTGATGAATAGTTGCTCTTTTTGTAGATATTTTCTGTTCCTGGTGTAAATGGAAATGTGTGTATCACTCCTGGGAACTACAGCTGGAATGGTTAATTCCTAACATTACTGTCAGATATAAACAGTCACTTTTATTCACAGTTTGCTTAGTGAGCACTTATGTGGTGCATCATTTTTAAGTTTCTTGCGATATCAATCATCACACTCTGGAACAGAACTCTCTAGATAATAGCAAAAATGTAAAGGCGAAATGTTATGTCATTGTTATCGCTTGTGCAGAAGCTTTTCTCTTACTGGTTTTGACATTCACGCTTTTTTATTATTATGTTGATAATCCTCATGAAACCTATAATTACGTGTTGAATGGATCTTCACCCCACCAGGGAAATCAATTAAATCTCAAAGGCTTTTTGTTTAATTCATGAGATGGGATTTTAATTCCACTGGCTAATGAAAACTAATGAAAACTTCCATTCAGTTTTCAGTCATAGATCAGCATATCAATAGCGCCGATGCAAGGCATTTTAATACATTAAGCAGCCTAATTTGGAGCACGTGTCTCTAAGTGCTTATACATCAGGGATCCAGCTTGTCAACACATACTATTTGCACCATCATTTACATTTCAGGCATTCACTGAAGATGGTACACACAAAAATTCTCCATGAATATGAGAGAAGGTAGATTCCGAAACATTTGTGGTTGCAGGGTTTGAACTTTCAGGTCAGGGGGTTGCCCCCTAACCACAAAACCAACCTTTAAAGGAGCATATTTCAAGGCAGCCAATGATCTTCGACAAGTATAATTTATGGGTCAGTGTAGCCAAGTCACGGTATATTAATTCTAAGACTTGATGCAGCGCATTGCCAGTGACTGGGGCGGGTTGAATGAAACATTCAATGGACTCCCGTCACTCAGTGCAGGTGGAAGTGAATTCTAATCCAGCCGTAGTGCTGCACGGCTTACTAATAAACCACTCAGAGTGCAGGACAGAGAGCGCGTACATCCCTGCTTGCTACAGTGAACAGTGAATAAAGACCAGGATCAAGGCTAAACTTTGAAACCAGGCTCAGGGGTTCCGACCTTGAGGTTGCAAGGTCTATATGTACTCGCTAAGAATAATAACTATCTTAAATGTGTATAGGTCTCATTGCCACAACTTCTACTTTTAATACTACTAATAAGAGTTCTCCCACTATTGATGCTGCAGTTGCTGCTTCTGCTTGTTTAACTAGACATAATTGAGCTTATTCATTCATTCATCCTCAAAGTACAGTACACCATTATTCGCAAATGATTTGTAGGTTCTAAAATATCCATGTTTATATCATGATTATATTTTTGGCAGAAAACGAGGGATGAGAGAGGGACAACAACGCAGCAATGGTCCCCCAGCTGAGAGTCAAACCCCTGACAATGCAATTATGTGGTATGCACCTCAACCACTTGACTACTGGATCCAGATGCTGTAGATATAGTGTAACTTTAAATGAATAGGGTTTGGGGGGAGGCATTTTTCGGAAATTGGGGGCTGCCAGGAGACGAGCGAGATAGGGAAGGGGGTAGACATGCAACAAAAGTCACTGACTGGGCTTGAACCAGTGTGTAGCAATTACAGGGTCAGTATATGAAACCCTTAGACCACAAGGCAGCTCCAACAAACTGATTCCCTGGTATGAAATGACGCGTTAGAAACATTGATTTGCAGAGAAAAAGCCAGAACCATATTAGTTAATGCATATTCCATATAAGCTCCTTTAGATACACCTCAACTTGAAATAAGCACAAATAGTTTGCTTCCTTATTGCACGCACACACGCGCGCACACACAGAAACACACACACACACACACACAAACACACACACCTTCCCACGTAAGACTCAGCGAACTGGGTCCAACAATTTGTGTAACTTACAGAAACAAGATCCTATAAGCACACCAAACAAAGTATACAGAGTTCAAGCTCTCTCTCAAACTCTTTTTCATTTGTAACACAATTCGTAACAACTAAGTGCAATTTTGCAGAAAGACTGTCCAAAGTGTGCACAATTATCCCCATTTGAAGGACTGTTGCATCTCACCCCTGACAGCTGGCTTTTCATTACACCTTTGCTGTTAGGAACAGCTCCAAGCACTTTTGTCTTCAGAATTGGTTGAATCACATGTTGTACAAACTAGTTTGTTTTGAACTCGTACTTTCTTCTCACCTACTGCTTTTATTGTTTTTTTTAAATGATCATAATCTTACTAATTATTACTGTATAAGCAACATTTAGATGGTTAAGGAGGAGTTGTTGTAACAGTTTTATGCACTGATGGGCAGTTTATCCTAGAGTAATACCTCACATTTCAATAAGCCACATGCTGATTATCAGTTTTCTGAAAGGTAGTGGATTAGAAAATGGAAAATGCTCAAGAGAAGTAGAGATAACTCACAATTGTACAATACTCAATGACAGTACTTGAGTGAAAATACTTTACAACACTGAATTTTGGGCCATCTATATAAACTGTTCTATTTAAGCGAACATGCAAAAATTGCCAGTATTACTACTGAGAGTTCTTGTCATGTCCACATTCGTCTCCATCCCTCTGTCTCTTATCTCTTACCACATCATGGCTCAGCTGTCTGTCTCCTGTCAGATGGCATTTTATTGCAGGATCTTGTAGGTCATGGTTAAACGGTCTGTAAGGCAACAGTAAAGAGAAAGTAGGTCCATACCATTTATCCCAATTCAACTGACTCTTCGTATACTTAATGCATATTTTTCATATATTTACACCACGCCTCCATATCCCACTAATGTGAAGCAGCATTTAGGGAAGCGTTTCCAGTATACAGTGCATGTATTCATATAATAGCTTGCACTGAAGCATAGAGCAAATACCTTCAGCTTCCATTTTAAATATCTGACAAAACTTAGACTTAGACTATATATTTTTTTCTTGATTCCTTTATTGTACAAATTTATCAGTCTTCACCATGCCTACTGTGGATGCACCAGACTCTTTAAATGCTGAATCCAGTAGCAACAAACATGCGTTGTGTGTGTACAGTCAATAGATGTATATGTACTCTTTCCTAGATATTCACAGTGTGAAGAAAAAATACCTCAACGTATTATCTTTGACCGTCATATCTCATAAGAGACGTGTGTATTTTTGTAATACGTGTGACATTTGCTTGGCATTTGAATCCACCACTACATCATCCTCATCCAGGACGTACAGGAATCAGATTACACATTTATATTAGATTTAAATCCCAGGATCAGAATTTCCCTCTTAAAACACCTTTGAGTTGAATTCCCGTTGACATTTACGTCTGGTGATTGTTATTTCAGATAGGTGTGACACCTAGCATGTTATTTAGATGTCATTTGGATAGCGGGTAGCGTTTCAACTTCTCACAGAGATTACTGTTGAAATTTCCCCTCGCCTCCTCTGGATGGAGTTATGAACATGCAAGTCTTAGTGAATCTGCCTGGCAGACTGACACGTCCATTACATGTAATGATGTGACAGTGGGGAGTCAGTTGCAAATGAGAGCGAAGATGATGTGTGAGAGTTGTGTACGTGTGGTTTTTGTGTGATTCAGATCAGATAGTGTGTGTGTGTGTGTGTGTGCATGCGTTTCCATGTTTTTGCAGATGTTTGCATGTTCGTACACATCTTTATCTGTGTTTATATGTAATAAGTGTCATAACAAATCATGGGAAACATGCTTGAGCTTATTCTGTGTTCACACGTCCATCACTGTCTCACGAATGGAAACGTCTCCACTCGGAGTGACAGATAGCAAACCGCCTCTCTTATTTACCAAATGGAAATCTTGTGCATTTAGTATTATAATGGTCAACCCTTACTCATAGATATTAGGTTCATATATTAGTCATTTGTTTTGCCAATTATTTTTTGGGATGAAACACAGAGGGTGCGTGTTGGGCGCGCAAAGACACCAGTGACCACACTTTCATCATGTGGTTAGGTTGAGGTAAGAAAAGCATGTTGATTAAGGCTGGAAAAAAATTATGTGTTAATTGTACTTTTACTTCAGAGAGATATTCATATTTTGGGGAAAACAAATAAAATACATCATCAGGAGTTAACGTTAATTAATTAGATTTTTTTTTTTTTTAAATGTTGCTCTTGCAAATTACAAGTATATAAACATACTTTATTGGAGACAGGATTATAATAGACAGTCAGTTATTTGGGTCTTTGTTTGTGTTAAAATTTTCATGACAGAAAAAATGATTGAAATGTCCAGAGAAACTTCAGACAACTGCTATAACATGATCAGCTTTTCCACTGCTTCAACAGTAAAAGTTTATGTCTTAATACGCTACTTTATGAGAAGCTTCAGCATTAATATGACATGGAAACAGTGTATTTAGATATAATTTGGGGAAATGGTGACTCTATGTGATATACAGCATATTACAACATATAGACGGCGTAGCATCAGATTATTAAAAGTGGTTTGGAAAGTTTCTCTGGATATTTTGATCATCTCAACCCTATTGTTTTTTTAGAGCCACTTAGGTGATCAAAAAGTTAATATTGTCAGTTGTCTGTACTAACCAGTGTGTGTGGGTGTGTAATGTTCTGATAATATCGTAGAAGTTCACACAGCAGTTTTATGTATGTTTTTCACAAGTGTAATATGCTAAAAATTATGACTGCATTCAGGGTTAGGTTAATTTACATCAGGTGGTAATGTGGTGATAATGATACGCTGTATAAGTGCACATGTCAGTTGAAGTACAACATGATGCTAATTAAGAGATAGAAAAGTCTACGTGGAATGAAACAAAGCTTTTGACCGTGTATTACAGTATGCAGCATCAGGGTAATGGTAGATTGATCTAAGATGTGACTTTGCAGAAGATGCATCAATTCTGAACTTCAAATAAACCTTCAGTGATTCCAACTCCAGTTGTGGTGATACTGGTTTGAGTCACAAGAAAGCAGGATTTAATTGAACAGAACTAGGGTCAAAACCACAAAATAACTAATAGTCTAAATTACTGAATAACTTACTAGCTTGGAATGCCGTGAAATAGCCACTGGACCTTCGTAGCTTCATTCATTTTTGTCTTGAAAGTGATCTCCAGGTCCTGATACTCAACTTCAACATCATAGATGGATGCTGTACATGCTACAGACATTTAAAACCACATGCAAGTCACCTCACTCCGTTCTCAACTTTTACATTCCTGCGCCGTCCTCCGAAGTGTCAAAATAAATCACACCTGCTGCGAAATTCTGAATCAGTCTCACTTAGATCTCTAACCATGATAAATATACAGGAATGTGTCAAAGTCATGTTGCCGCAGTAAGATGTTTAGTTTAGTTTCACATTCTACAGAAAGGTGTCACAGGCAGTGTGTACACACACTGCGGACATTAACACCTTCCTCACATAAACATCAGGTCTTCCGGCAAAAATCAGCAGTTTCAGTGTTTCTTGAATCCAGCTGATGATGGACGAGTACCCAGAGGATCAACCCAATAAATTAGCAGAACAGCAGCCTAATCATGTTAGCGATACCCACAGACATCTGGTAAACACTTCAGCTGGAACCATGCAAATGAACTCTGGCATAATGGACGGCCAATTATGGATTTGACTGATGGGGCAAGCAGAGGGGGGTTTGGTGCATTTGTGAGAGAGATAGTGTGTGTCTGTGATTTTTATAAAAGCAACATGCTGTAGGGATTGTTTATCTATGTAGGCACATGTGTTTATATATATATATATGTATGTATATGTATGTGTGTATATATATATATATATATATATATATATATATATGTGTATATACATACTGTATATACAGTACTTGCTATATATGTTCCGTGTGCTTGTGGATGTAAACTTAGGACGGGTATGTGTGTGTATGTTTTCATTTCTTTGCACATGCATCCCACATTTATATTCATATATGCATTTTGCTGCATTTTGAATGCAGAAGGGTTAATTTGTGTGTTGCTCGTGTGTCTCATTTATATTTCCTTCATGTATGTAAGTGTGTATGCAAATGTCTATGCTCACATGTTTATCAAAACACATTTAGTTCATTGTATAAATCTGCGGAGATGTTTTTGTGTGTGTGTTTTGCATGTGTGTGCACATGTGCACTCCCCTGTGGATGCCTCATCTGTGTGTGACAGTGTGACAAATTTACATTACAGAGCTCACCTGTTGACGTGCGGGGGGGGGCAAAAAAGATAACTATCGACATTGCCATGGTAACTGTCACCCTGCTGTTCCCGGAGATCCACAATGCCACAATGCAGGGAGTGTGTGTGTGTGTGTGTGTGTGTGTGTGTGTGTGTGTGTGTGTGTGTGTGTGTGTGTGTGTGTGTGTGTGTGTGAGAGAGAGAGAGAGAGAGGGGTGGGGGGTGGCTGTTGCTTGTGGGGGTTGGATGTTCTTTTCCAGAGGTATAGTCAGTGACACAGTGGGTAGGTGACAGGGATTACAGCCTTAGCCAGTGGTAAATAATACGGCCATGCTGCTAGTTCCTGTGCAGAAAAGCCTCTATATTTCTGAGTTGTTGCCTAGGAAACTAGGAGCAAGAGAGTGGCCCTAATTTTGTGTTGGACTCCCTGAGACAGATGAGCTGTTCAACATGTTGAGGAGGGCTGTTCATGTATGCGATACATATAACTCATAGTGCATAAACATATCTGAAATATGTATGATATTTTATCTCAAATTAACTGTTTTTGTGTGCAACCGTCCTCAAGCAAGTCAGAGGTCAGCGGGCTGGATGGAAACGTGCCAATTACACTGATAGTCAGTTTTTCTCCTCACTGCAGTCTGCTGCTGCTGCTGCTGCTTTTTTATTGACTGAGACTTCATTCTCAGTTTAAATAATTTGTTGTTTTCCCACCAAATGCTTCTTAGCCTTTGAACAAAATCCTGTTTACATGTGAATCAATCATAAATGAATTAATCCCAAATCTCAAACATACAAATTCATAACACTGAAACTGCAAATAGGTCCACAATATCCACATGCACATCTAAAAGTAAATGGACAGTTTGAGATAACGTCTCAGTCAATCTGTTGTGGGGTCTCGAGTCCTGTCAAAGCGTCCTTTGAGCAAGGCACTAAACTCTGCGGATTAAAACACAGCTGAAGATACGCAGAAGTTTACATGCCAACAGACAGACAGAGAAAGCAGTCAGTTTATGGTAGCTGGGATGACAAAGTGGGGAGCATTTTCTCGAGCACTGGCAGGTGTCAACCCACAATGCACCCCAGGAGGGTGGAGTCCCACATAGATAACAAAAGACACCATGTTTGGAGCACATCATACACAATCAGTGTGTGCTGCCCTCAAAAGATCTTTACAGCAGATCTCATTTTTTCTGTCTTATTAATGAGCTATAGAGGGTTTAGAAATTAACCAATGAGCATGTTTACATTCATAACAAAAGATCATAGAAATGAACATGTTTTCCTAGTATCTGGGTTGTGTGTTTGTACATGTTTATATCCTGGTTTCAGGCACCTGGATAAGCCCTTATCATGAGAAAACACAATATGCCAGCAGGAGAACCTGATAATGTGACATGAAAGCACGTTTCTGGTCGCTGTCTTTCCATTTGCACAGGTGCATCCCCAACAAGAGTTATGATGTAGTTTGTCAGTAAAACAAAAAATATGATGAGTGGTGTCATGATGATCTACAGTACATACTGAAATGAAAGTGAATTTCTTAAAGATGTGTTTTCTTGAAGCAAGGATACATTTTTGCCTAAATTTGCACCACAGAAGTATTGTTTTTCTCTTTCAACCATTGTTTATTCAGGGAAGATTGACCGAGCATTAAGCTCTTTCACAGCAATGCCCTGAAATCACAATCACAGGCCAGAATGATATACACTATATGTGTCATGGTCTCAGCCTGGAGGCTCCAGAGTTTTGGTTTTTTGGACTTTTTTTGGACTTTCTCACTTCCTGTTTTATTTTGTAATTGGTTTCCTTGTGTGTCTCAGTGTTTTGCTTCCTGTCTTGGTCCTGTTTCTGTGTGGTGATTGTCTGCCCCGCCCTAATGTGTTTCACCTGTGTTCAATCACCCTTGCCTCCCTTGTCTATATAGTCTTTGTGCTTCCCTTTGTCTGTGTCGGTTCGTCGTTGATTTCTGGGTTTGTCCTCATCGGTTCACGTCTCCTGTTCATGTCTGGTTGGTCGCAGAGCTGTTCACGTCTGGTTGTCCTCAGTCTGTTCATGTCTGCTTTACCCCGGTCTGTTCATGTTACCTGTTCCCTGCTGTTCCGTGTGGTTCCCTGTGCTTGTTTTTTAAGTTCTTTTGTTTAATAAATCTGTCTGCACCGTCTCCCATGTGTTGGCTGCATTTGGGTCCTACTTACCACTAACCCTGACAATATGATAACAACCACATTGGTAATGATAACAATAAAATAACGAAAAAGTCAAATAAAACATAACTAACAGACAGGTCGGCCAAAAATACTAATGGTAATAAAAGCAATAAAATGATGAAAACATAAAAATAAAAACGAATAAATAACAAGTCTGCCAAGGATATCTAAACAGATCTTTGCATGTATAAATTGTAGTGTTGCTCTTATCTTCCATTACTGGGAGATCAGCTGGAGAAGCCAAATACTGCAGTGATATAAAGTATCAGTGTCCCGGCAGAAAGAAACCAAGCTAGGTTCATCCTCACCTTCTGAGAGTACAGATATGAAAATGGCTGGATATCCAGAAGTCAAAGACATGTCTGCACCATGTAGACAATCAGACATCTGAATACTCTTAGAATAGAATATTATAACAGGGATGATCCGTGTAAATATAATATTCCAGAAGACTCCGAATCAAGATGTTGCTGTGTGAATCTAAACTCTCCGGATTATGGAAGGTCTGTTCCTCTTGAAGAAAAAAAAAGGTAAATGGAACAACATTTTTGTCCAAATAAGTAAAAAAGACTGAAAGATTTCAGCATAATTTGATTTTCAGAAGAGTCAATATGTTGCCTGGGAGACAGTAATGCACCGCCCAGCGTCTCATCTCCCATACTCAATAATTCATTTGCTTTGTACTCATTAACAAACGACCTTGGAAACTCTGAGTGGTGGAAGTGACTCAGTGTCCCGGCTCATCATTTGACTTTCCAAAAATGTTAAACAGGTTTACTCTCAGCACATCATCACACCATGTTGTTGGTAGACTCTATATATGGTGTTTGGACAAATACAGCCAGGTTCTGCTGATGACAGTGTGACAACAACAACAAACAGGTCAGTAACATTAATAAAATCTTTCACTTTCTGTGTCTGTTTCCCTCCTTCTCACCGGCTCAATATCTTTCCGCCCCTCTTTCAGCATCTTTCTCTCGGCCTCTCTGTCATGTGGTGGACAATAAATCAATAGTGTATCATTGAAGGAGACATCTGTGGGAAAGTGAGGAAAGAGGAGACCTCAGGGTGGAGAGAGGAGAGAGGCTGGGCTGTTGGATCATCACATGAAGTCTGTCCCTCTCTCTCTCTCTCTCTCTCTCTCCCACTAGGTTTGTGTGCGTGCGTGTGCGCGTGCGTGAACCATAAACTGCCTCAATAAGAGATGAGATAAAAATTTTACTGCTGTGTGTGTGTGTGTGTGTGCGCGTGTATGTGTGTGTGTGTGAGAGTGTACATGAATTTGTCACTGTGTGTGTGTTTACGTTATGATGTTAGCCAAAACCGTCAGACTGAGAGATGAGTTAAAAATTTTACTGCACCACATTTGTGTGTTGGTGTGTTTTAGAGACAGAAAAAGAAAAATGCAATGATGAAATGAAAGAGCACTTTCATATAAGCGTGCATCCACACACACATGACTCCGTGTCTGTCCATCTGATGTCTCAGTCTCCGTTATTTTGTCTCTTTGATGGAAGGTGCGCTTCATTCATAATGTATCATGAAGGCGAGTGCATATAAAACATTACCAGACCCCATCAAATTCCAGACAGTAAATGGTCTGGCATCGGTCCCACTAGCATCGCCCAAGGCAGCCTGACATACACACACACACACGCACACGTACATGTGAACACACTCACATGGGAGTAAACCAAAGCACTTGTATTCAAATATTGATCTGCAGGCTTCTGTTTCCAATTCAGACACACTTATGAAATTCACTTAGAAATGTAGTTCAAAGACAGACGGTGGCCGAGGGTGACTGTCTGCAGTGAGACTGGCAAAGATGTGTTCCTTCAAGTGTGCGTGTGTTTATGCAGGTTCTTGCAATATATTTTATTTTGTACCCAGGATTAGCGTGTGTTGCTTTTGGTTAATTTTTGTGTTGACATTTGTAGTTACAGTCTCTAGTTTGCAGAGAAAATTGCAGTAGTGTAACTTCTTCCACATCATTGTCTGTTGCACGACTTTTGTCCGATTCCGCACGTTGGAGTTGTGAATATGTGGCTCTAATAAGAGTGGTACTATGTGTCTGGAGATGTAGAGTGGTGTCTTTTTCCTCTTTCTAAAACACAAAAGCAAAAGTAGGAGGAATTCATAACACTGTGCAGCATTAGCACACCAAGCTAACTAGCTTACAACCTGCAGCAGTAACATAGAGTTGTTTCAGAGGCAAGGAGCATGACATTAACTAACAGGCTACAGATTAGTTTGGTCTTGGGAAATTTACTCTAGCAACTCCAGCCGAATTTAATTGCATTCGTGAGACGGCATTATTACTCATCCTGACATCCTTTTCTCTCATAGAATTGAAACTTATTGAAGTAGTAGTAGTAGTAGTAGTAGTATTAAAGCATACATCTGATATCTGCCTTTCTTTTTGTTCAGTAAGCTTTCAAACCATTAAAGGCTTGTTTTATTAAAATTACTGTACTATGTATGATGGAACTACAAATATTGTAGTTCCATCCTGCTATACACACAATCTCAACCTCAGTCTTTTAGGGTGGCATAATTTGTGTAACCACCGTGTGCATAATTTAGACTCTTTTTTTTTTAAAGTATATTTTTTTGGGCTTTTATGCCTTTAATGGACAGCACAGTGGAGATTGACAGGAAACAGGGAGGCAGAGAGAGGGGGAATGACATGCAGCGAAAGGCCGTCTGATGCGGGATTCGAACCGGGGCCAACTGCAGCGAGGACTGTAGCCTCTACACATGGGGCGCCTGCTTAAACCACTACGCTACACGACGCCCCATAATTTAGACTCTTTCACTGGCTTCTTGTTTTAAAACAAGTCAGGTGATAAAGAGTTTACACCCAACTCACATAGTTTTAATGCTACCATTAGCTTACGGCTGATAGCATCTGCCAGCAACAAAATCCTCAGACGTTGGCTCGAAATGACAAGCCTGCTTTTGTTTACTTATGTGTGATTATCAAAGATCCAATGTTTCAAAAACTACTGCAGATAGTGAGAGGTAAATCTGCCACTGTTGTCACTGTAAACTGCATGAGTGTGATGCAAGAAGAGCAAGCTTGGCAGACGTAGCGATGGTAGCTAATTTATTGTTTCTCTGCCTGTATCCTGAAAGAAGTCATGTTGGCATTAGTTAAATCTGACATTTCAACCAAGAAGTTTTAGTTGCATAAGCATAACTCTACTTTAACTATAATGAAAATGCAGTAGAAAATATTGTAGTAATAAATAATTTTGAAAGTGTTGGCAGTAAATGTCTTATTTGAACAAAATCCAGCATCTTGCAGAGTCATCCAGTATCAACATTCCTCCGCTGTGAGCTGGTTAAAGTTCACACATGAGCTTGAAGACACGGTTTTACATACAACTCTCACCACTCCAAAGACATTCATGCCCCAGAAAACACAGACACATGCCCCTTTTGCCGACAACAAAATCTCTATTCAATCAATACTGCAAGCGGCGAGGACAGTTAAACTCATATAAAGTCAGTCATTAATAACAACTATTGCAAGAGTCATAAAGGACATCTGGTAATGAAGCTTTAATTTTTCTCCACAGGGATTAAAATATAAGTCTAGCTTTGAAAGCTTTGCAGTTCGCTCACTCTGCATTCAGTCCTGCCAAGACTTGTGCATAAATAAGAAGTATCCATTCAGTAATTACTGGAGTGTGATTGCCAGATTTGAATGAGAGAGAGATGTGACCTATTTTGTGAAGAGACCAAGATGCTGAGCTTACATAGTAACACATGCTTGGACTGTTTGTGCTGTACATGTGTTTTTTTTGTGGTCATGTTCACTCCCACACACAAGCTGACCTGTTTAGGATTATACGAAACATTGATGTATAGATTTTTGTGTGTTTTCATGCAGCCTCACTTCCCAAACTCTCTCACTGAAGAGAGTGAATGGCTGCTTTCATTCATTTGTGTATGTGTTAGCTGTGATCACAATTTGCACTAACTACCGACTGGCCTGAAAACAATCGTCTGGTCTAACCAAATAATCAATGTGATGAATCAATGTGACAGTGTCTCAGTTGACAGACCTTCTACTTTCTGAATGAGTCAATCTCTGCCTGTTCAGGCCTCAGACCCAAAAGATAACACCACGGTTTATTAGTTGTTCCCTTGTTTCCCCCTCAGCAGGCTTTATCCAGGAGGTTGTTTGTATTGATGAAGTCAAAGAAGGCCGTGTTGAGGAGGTTAGACCAAAAAAAAAAAAAAAAAAAAGAACTGCACTGCCAAACACGGGCAGCTATGGCTGTCTTAGTTTTGTTTCATTTTGGTGCACAAAACTAGGACTGAAAAATAATGATGCAACTTGTTTTGAAAATGCTTTTTCCAGTGTCTTAATGAGTTTACTATTTTTAATAAATACCATCACCCCAGTGTTTGTACACTGCCAATAAAATGATGCAGCAGTCCCATGGAATTAAACTATGAATTAACCTCCTCATCACAGTGTCACTTTTAATTATTTTCTGGCTAAAATTAAAGTCTCTTCCAAGGATTTCTGGATTTGGTGTCTGAGTTAGTTTCCTAGACTTGTTTGTACTTTCTAAGAACCCCCCCTCCTCCCCAGCTGCCCCCAGATTCCTTTTGTACTGAGGTGTCAAATGATTGATAGTGCTCTCTGTCCACCCTCCACCACCCTCACCTCCGTTTCTCATTTATCCACATGTAGCAACCCTCTAGACTGCAAAACATGTCAACAGGCCATTTACTATTGAGCCTGCAAATCCTGTTTTAATTAGAAAATTGAGAAATGGGGAAATTGTACAAGATTCCAATGTAAACCATCTTGTCTATCGGGCAATATTTAATAGAAAAACCAAATCTTTAAACAAGCCGTGATGTGATCCATATTGTCTCAGTTTATTTGTTTCTAATGCAGCTCACAATTTGCACAAGAATTTGCTTTAATCAAGTGGAAAGGTTCAAATGGCCTCACGGAGTGATCAGTTGTGTTCAAAGTAAATCTGCTGGAGAAATCTGCATTTCCACGCACATTGGTGGAATTTTTTTTTTTAAGACAAATATAAATGATACCAGATTAAATGACTTGCTGAGATGGATTATTTTTTTTCCTGAAGTGTGTTGGCTAGCTGATTTCAGAGCCCGTCTTCTGGAGGAGAACAAATCGGCTCCTTCATGGCCCAGTGAACCATCGACTCGGTAACCAGCAGAGTCCGTCAGATAGAAAAGATGCATGGTGCTTTAAACCATCGCAGGCCT
The DNA here is from genome assembly GCF_021018895.1 of Seriola aureovittata. Taxonomy (NCBI): domain Eukaryota; kingdom Metazoa; phylum Chordata; class Actinopteri; order Carangiformes; family Carangidae; genus Seriola; species Seriola aureovittata. The sequence continues at coordinate 5,153,896 of NC_079375.1, forward strand.
CTGCTCTCCTTCCCTCCTCCTTCCTCTTCCTTTCCATCCCTCGTGCTCGGGCCTGAAACCGCTGCTCCATGACACTGGGCATCACACGTAGAATAAAAATGAGGTGAGGCGGCTGGAAAATTGAACATGTTGTCAGGCCGCAATGGCTGTTTTCAGTGATTTAGGAACTGTAGGCCCCACTCGATTAGGGTCATTCATTTTTGGTAATGTAAATACAGTGATCGCGGGGTTAGTCATGTGAAGAAGGAGAATGTTTGCTAAGGTTATTGGTAATGGGAGTGTTACGGTGAGGTATTTTTTCAGATGGCAGTCAGTGGATTTTCCGTATATAGACTGGGAAGATTATTACAGTGTAGTATTTGGAAAAATAACCATATACAAGTGGTAAATATGGTTCACATCTGCCATTTTGTTGGATGACTCCCGCCCCGTGTGTTCTCTCTGGAGTACATACATTTACTAATTACATTTGGAATTGAACCTTTAACCGCGGCTGTGTAAGTGTTTGCTCAAGTAAATCATAAAGTACATGGTGCTTCCATTTTTACTTATTCATTACCTATGAATCTGACTCGTAAGACAAACTTTACAAAATAAGAGTCTAGTGACTAAAGGTGCAATAGAAATATCCTCTTCATCTGTAGAGCTTTTTCTCTCTCTGCAGCTCCGCCGCAAATGAGAACAAATATCAGCAGATTATCTTAATACGATGGCTGGAATGTGAGCGGCTTACACACAATCTTTGATCTGTTTTGTGACATCGTCTCGGTTTAACGGGAGAAAACAAATGAGTGTTCAAAAGCCTGTTCCCAGATACAAGAAATCAAACACAGAAGGCTGTACATTCACCGTTTGTTCTTTACACATGTGGAATATTAGCCTTTGTTCTCCAAAATAAAGCCAAATGTCACTAATGCTTGAAAATGAGATTATTACCATATAAAAAACACAATGTTATTTAGTCAGAACTCCTCTGTGATGACGGGGAGAGTGCACTGCCTGAAATGACAAGAGATTTTACTTACTATTCAGACAAAGTTTTCTTTCAGTCTGTTAAATAATGGAGAGAATGCAGACAAAGTTCAGACCAGTGTAAGCTTCAGTGGAAGTCCATTAAATTAAGATACTTGGCAGAGCTTTTCTCCAGTACACCATGTCGTATTCATTCAATGTTTTAGCTGGTTTGCCCTCGTCAGGATGGTGTCTGCATGAAGCTGTATTAGGTTTCTTTATATCCAGTCGAACGCGTTTTTTAGCAACTTCACAGTGTATGAATCGCAATGAATTTGAAGTTGCATGGTTTTTACAAAATACAATATTTGCTCTTAAAAGTTTAAGAGATAAATACAAATTAATTCCAACACAAAATAGCAATGCTCATATTCTGTCAGCCTAATTTTTCAAGTTAAAACATGCCTTGCCTTCATAAAATGTGCTGTTATGTAATGACGTTTTTGTCAGATGATGTCACCATTCTTGCTGGATGGACCAAAGTAAATGTTCTGTCCTGTTTGGTTAAATTTTATATTTTGTACCAGTTTTTATAGAAAAGAGATAAAAGATTCAATACCACTTTATCATTATACTTTCAATTCATGATAGTGCGTCTTGCTAAAAATGATTCTAATAAAGTAGTTAAATTGAAATTATTAATAAAGTAAAATAATAAGTATTCAAAACACAACTGTGGACAGTAATTGCAAAATTATCTGAGAGGAAGGATTATTAAAGTTTGCATGTTGTAAAAGTACAGTACAAACATTGTAATAGTGTAAAAACTTTTTAAGATAGAACAGAAAATAGTTGCTTCAACAAGAAGGAGCACAACCAACTTGTATCGTGTGTGTGTGTGTGTGTGTGTGTGTGTGTGTGTGTGTGTGTGTGTGTGTGTGTGTGTGTGCTGTATAAATGTCAAACATTCAATAGAAGGTGAATAATCACTGCACAGCGGGAGTAAACGTTGTGTTGGAATGTCTAATAAAACAACAGCCGGTGGCTGCGACTTGCTCTACCTCACTAATTAACTGCTCAGGTCGTTAGAAGTCAACCGAGGCGACCTAACTGCTCTGAGCCGACCTCTGACCCCGATAGCTGCTACGCTGTAATTGCCATGTCGGTGTCTCAGGCTGGTTGGAGCATGTTTGAAAAGGTGATGTGTGATAATGTCTTATCTGTCAAACACACACAAACAGATCTCTCTCTCACACTTTCTCTCCACACTCAATGCATAAGCTTGAACACACACACACACACACACACACACACACACAGCTTCATTCTTACACGTCTTCTCAGTCACCCACTTTCCTTCATTCCCATTCGCAAACACACAGCTCACAAACTCCCACACAGCTCACCCCTTTTCTTATCTTAGCTTCCCTCCTCTTATGTAATGACACAAGCAGTCACACACACACACACACACACACAAACACATATACCCTTCCTCCCCCAATGAATTAGAGATCCTGACTGCAGCTCCGGGTCACTAATCTCACTCTCTGTGACCTTTAGGCCATGATACTCTCACTTTCCCTTTTTCCTTCCATTTACTACATTAGTCTCATTTTGATTCATTTAATTTACCTTTTAAATCCCTTTCCTTTTATGTTTAACCCTGGCTGATGGTGCTGCTGCCAAGAGAGGTTTCTGCCACTGAATATACAAAACCAGGCATATATAGGGCTAGAATGTAATTTGAGTTACTTTTCATAGTCATCCTTATCTATTTATGTGAAATTAGGACGTAAATCTGTTCTGCAAACACTTTAGAACTCTTTCTTAAGTTATTTCAATTTTGATTTTGTACACATTGTGACACTAGATTGTAAAATTTTATTGGCTTGTGTGCATAACGTCTGACAAGTTGATGGACATTCCCAAAATACTGCAATTAGTTTTTGGTTATTGAGTTATCTTATTGCCCCTCAACTGAATATATCATCTAGTATTTGTGACTAAATAAACAATAAAAGTTAAAGTTATTGAGGAAAAACAGCATCCTCAGTTATATTTGTCATTAGAGTTTAACAGTCATAGTGCTTCATCCAAGCTGTGTGTGTGGTTTGATCAGATTTGACTGACAGAACTGACAACATTAGCAAACAACAAGAAAAGCAAGGACAGAGCCAAAAATAGAAAAACTATGATGTAAATTCCTAAACTGTAAGAATTATGGCAGAAAATTTAGTGTAGTGTAGGATTCTTTAGTCTTTAAATGAACTGAAGTACACTAGAAATGAACTAAATAAAAACTCTGAATTTAGTTTCTATGAAGTAGTTCAGAGAATTATAAAATGAACTTTTCAGATAATTAGAAAAGAGAAGAATCTAAAAAAGCATTGCCAAGAGCGGTTGTTTTTCCTGTGAAAGAAACTCCTGGAAATAGTTCACACAGCAAGATAGTTGTAATATTAGAAACTTTAGGATTGTCCTCTTTTCCGTTTGGGTCAATGTACATTGCTTTATCATATGTTTTCAGTGTCCTGTGTCCTGCATAATCTTTGCATATCAAATTGTATGATATTGTTGTACAATGTACTGTAAAATGTACCGATATAATCCAATACCACCCCACAAATGTCCCTCACTCTCCATTATGGTGTCTCAAATAAACACATTCACACACACTGCCAGAGATGTGGGACAGTGGGTCTTCTCTGACAAGGAGCTCTTCATATCACTTGACAAAGTATCAGGGTTTCTAGAAGTGTCAGATTTTGGCTCTTGCACTTAAGCCTTCCCGCGTAGCTGCTCAGTGCCAAGCAAGGGCTTAGGCTAAATCGATGAGGACTGTGCCAAGAGAGAGAATGAAAGAGGGAAATTTCAAACAGCTGTCCCTTAAAAATAAGGGAGGCAAATGCTATTCTGTACAGAAATGTGTGAGGAATGCGAGTGGTGTTATTTTCACTCAGAAACCTGATCTGGATACTGTAAGAGGATCAAAACCTCAGCCAAGTACTTCGAAGGGACAGATTTGCAAGCCAGTGCTGGAAAAGTTTGGTTCCTAAATATAATATATATAATTTAAAGGAAAATTTTAAATCTTATTTTAGCTGTATTAATATACTCAGGAGCACTTTGTTCATCTCTAACTTGGTAAGTTTGCACTACTTTTTCTCAGTATGTGCTTTGCTGTGGTGGAGGCTGGAATTTCATGAATATTTTGTGATTCTCACCGATGCCCATAAATTTTTCACACATTATAAACCATTACTTAACCTTTAGTCTTATTTCTAAAAGGTGGAATTGGAAAGCTTCTGGACTAAAAGACAAGAAAAAATCTCATGGGACAATTCTTCAAAAAATCAGGTGAAAGGTGAAATTAAATCAACAGGCAACGAATATGTTTTTAAAAAAAAAAAAAAAAAAAGTATTTTAGCACACTGAAAATAAGGTGGATGAAAACACTTATAAGGTCAAAATGCACATGTTTTACTTCTTTTTAATAAGTTTATAAGATATAAATGCTTGTGGCTGAGTGACAGCGCTCTTTGAATTAAACCTGTATTTCTGAAACTGTTGCGGAACATGTTTTGCTCGACTTGATCTGATAAATTCTGACTCACTGTAATATTTCTGTTGTTGGATGGAAACCATGTACATGTGGCAATGAGGGCCTACTGAGTAATAGAGCTCAAATCCTAGTGACAGGCAGAAAAGGTATGACTTCCAGCTGTCAGATATGACTCAGCATCTAATGTTACGGCTCTTAAGTTAAGGGACAAGTTGATGGAAATCACATTTTTAAAACTGACTGGGAATTCTCTGATTTGTTCTGCGATGGGAAATGTTGATGAGAAATCCTGAACTTGTCTGAGTTGTTTTGTAACATAAGGAAGTTTCAGAGTCTGTGCCGTGTTTGCTCCCTGACGGAACAGATTTCAGATGTTCAGGAGGTCAGCGACATGTACAAATCATATGAATAATTACCACTGCAAACTGCTGGGCTACCCACTAAACTAGCTGACAATAATCTTTTATTTCCACTTTTTTATCCTCATGAAGTGTAGTACTTGTTCTACATGATAGTTATAGTTTTTTACTGTTCATAAATAATATTTTCTACCTTTCAATTTGTTTTCAAAAAAGAAACCTTTAACTTCAGCTTCCCTGGGGAAACTTCTCCATAATATAACTTACAAAGAACAACTCAGGCTTGGAGTATTTGTGGATTAATCATTATTATCACTTCACATTGTCAACTATAATACAATTTGAAAGCAATGTTATGGTTAATAAGGTATTGACATAATATGATTTAAGTAATATTTACACAAGCATACAGTTGGTGGTATGAAAAAAAGTTTCCTCAGCCAGTAAAATGCTTTTCCGTGGAGTTCAACAGGGTCTGATCCTAGGTTCTACACGTTTTAATAAGTTTATTATGATAATTGTTATTATTATAGATTTCTGTAAAGTTTACCTTTATTTTCATAAAAAACAATGATGACTCCCAGGCAATAACTGTGGCAATGGCTGTCAGCAAACGTGTAATCGCACAGAAAAGGCTGAAAGTTCTTATGGTTCTTTATGTTCAAGTTAAGAAAAATGTTCCTATATATAAACACCATATGGATGAGTGAACAATGATTTATGTGACGGAGCTATCTGTCCAGCAAATCTTTTATATTTTGAGGATTTATATTCTAAGTGTACAGCAGAGCAGCTCCCTTGTGTATTTGGCAACTTGTGGTTTCACAAGAAAAGTCATGACTCAATGTTATTTCCAGTAATCTAAAAAGCTAGTGGCCAAGACTGTGATACAGTGGCTGAGATGAGCAAGGGTTTATTTACTCTATTTACCACTATAGCTGGACGATGGTCACATTGTCCTTTTTCAAATCACCTCCTAGGTAATGATAGTAATTATCACAATCCGAATCCTCAAACAAGGCGTTTTTGGCCAGCGTTGTCCATTTCAACACCCAATCCAGAACCTCATCATTAGGTCCTTTGGGAGGTGTAACTGGCAAGGCCACTGCAGGGCCGGGCTTGATGTGTGTGTGTGTGTGTGTGTGTGTGTGTGTGTGTGTGTGTGTGTGTGTGTGTGTGTGTGTCTGTGTCTGTGTCTGTGTCTGTGTCTGTGTCCGTGTCTGTGTATGAGAGAGAGAGAGAGAGCACAAAAGGTTGGTCTGGGTTCCAGAGTGGGAACCAGAGAAGGCTGCCTGGATCAGCGCCAGGCAGCAAGATCCTATCAGTGATGCCATGACCTAGTGTTGTGTTGAAATATCTTTTCAGGAAGTGTGTATTGTGTGTGTGTGTATCTGTGCAGGGGTCTACATATGTGTGTGTGTGTGGAACAAGGCTGGATGACAAATGCAGTTTAGAGCTATGAGCGTGTTTTGATTTATTGTTATAAGAAGGTGAGCTTTTGAAGAAGCTGAGTGGAGAGGGGCTGAGCAGTGTGTGCAACTGATATGGATCTGTACTTGTGCACTTTAATGCATGTTTTTGAGATGACGTCATCCGTTATTTGATGTTGGATGCAATTGCATGTGGTTTTTGTTTGCATTGTGTGTCTGTACGCAGGTGTGAGTGTTTTTTAAAGAAAACAGATGGAAAGGTATTTATCCGCAGTGAAAATTTAGGCCAAAGATGCTTAGTACACATAGTAGAATATATATAATAAATATGTAATCATTTGTAAACTTAATGGGAGAAGCTGCACTGTTTACTCACAACCAGAGCCTTGAACCTGGGCACAAAAGGTGCAACTGGCAGACCGTTCAGACTCATCCAGGTGTTGACTGGTCAAGCAGCCACGTCATATGTCACAATATGACAATATTACTATGATCACTGTAGAGAGAGGTACATCAGTATCATTATGTTAGAAGTTACAAGTATAGAAATATGGAGTATTCGTGGGGAAAAAGCAATCAGCTGTGTTAAGGATTGCTTCACACCAGAAGTAGCAGATATGATAAATAACAACAACAGATTTAATTTGAGGTATATAGTAAAGGCATGATAATAGTTTATAGATGAATTATACAGACTAATGATCACTAACGCTGCTGTATGTTTGTGTACCCTTCAAACATAGGCTTGCATTTGTGAATGCAGCATGTATGTATGTTTCTGTGGTACATAAGTGCATAATAGTAGGATACATATAAGCCCAGTGTTAGCCTCCATGTAGCTGCTGTTGCTCTCAGCCCACCACAGCAGCCTAATGGATCCCTGTCAGTGTCTCCTGTAATTACTGAGATATGACTGTGTCATTATAGAAATACTGCCCCTCCTCCATCATTCCATAGCCATTAGATGCATGTGTGTGCATGTGAGTGGGTGTATATGCTTCTGCTCGGCATGCACATACACTTTAAACTGGAAGTGTGTATCTGCACCGATTTGTACAAAGCAACAGAATGTAAAGGCAAGTTATTGTTGTGAATACGATACAATAGGGCTACAACACAAGGTACAATGGGCATAGAGAGCCAAAGACCCAGCCCTCTTCTAGCTAGCATCTCTTCCACTTTTGAGGCAGCTGGTTCTTCTTAAAAGTTTCTGTGTGTCTGTCTGTTATAAGATAAATATTTTTCTGCTGTTGCACTGTTGAGGAAAATTGAAACTTTAACTTGTAAAGCTACTACTGTTTCAACTGAAGTACTTAAGCTAAAGCAACATTAAACATAGCAAGCAACAACAGAAGCTGCTCAGAAAAATCAATTTAAAGGAGCTATTTGTAAGTTTTGCTATTGCTACATAGCCAGCGTTAGCATCAACAGCTGGTTACTTACCAGTCTTGCCAAGAGCTTCAGCCATCATTACATTTACAATACAAGAGGTTATAATATGTCCTCTGAGCAGAAGATGGTCCAGCCAGGCTAAGACTAGCTGGCTAGCATGCTAACTTCAGTAGAAGAAAAGAACTAAAACAACAAGAAGTAAAACAAGAGGATTGTTTTTTGTACCACTGGCTAGTAAAGGAATGAAGCTTGATGCTGAACTCACAATGTTTCCTCTAGACTGGTAAGTAAACAGCTGTTAATGCTAACATTGGCTATAAACTTAATAGCTCCTTTAACACACTAAAGCTATTTCAGACAGGGAGGGACCAGCATCATCAGACCAGCTCCCACCACATTGACAAGCTTACCTGCCAGGTCATCCTTCAGAACAGGTTGACAGTCCTGTGCTCTCTGGAGGTGCAGCATCTGCAGGATGCAGCATAATCTTATGAGCTATATTTTACTTCAGGTTATTAGATTATCATTTCTTTAGCATTCGACAACAGGGTGCCAGTAAGATTCATAGTTGATGAAAGCAAAACAATACGTGTAGAATCTAGGCACAAAACCCAGTATATAAAATTTCATCTTACTAGAAAGACTTGGGGATAAAAAATCTGCAGCTGCTGGTTCTTGAAATATTTTTCCTCGCTGTAAGTTCCCTTTTTATTTTATTTTAGCAACACACACTAATTGGATTTTAGGACTTTAATCAAATTGATTTGGTATTTCTCATTGAAATGCTCATTTAAAGTTGCTCCTTGCATTTTTTTAATACACATACTTTTTGTTATTTTTGCCTGTTTATCAGACAACCTGATATTTTATAACACGGTTTCTCATCTTGATGATTCAACCAGGAGAGTTTTATATCCAACCAAGCTTTGGAAGTGTTCCAACTGGCAGTCACCTAACACTTTTATTTACTTTTATTTAAGTCTTTTATTTGTGGAACCCTGGATACCCGAAATAATTCCTTACATCTTTCTTACTAGAATGCTAAACACGACAAAGATCAAAATAAACTAACAAAATACAAGAGGAGCATTTGCAGTTCAGGATATTGCTGTTTCACAAAAATGCCAGTTGACAGGTTTGTTATGGAAGATTAAGTTACAAAGAAAAGCAGCTCTTATCCAGAAATCTTGACAATGAATATTAATAATATATTTTTTTTAAAATCCTTTGATTAACATGATTCCCATTGCCACACAAATATGGCTGCTCTACAAAGCCCCCTCAGCACATACAGCACTCCTATCTCACTCTCCATCCTCTCACAATCACATACATGCTAAAATTCCCCTCAACGCAAACACACTCCCTATAATTAATGGACATGAACTAGCATTAGAGTGATTTATCGTGCTGTTATAGGCCTTTTATTAAACCCTGATTAATGGCTCTGAATAGTTGGAAGTACTTTGCATGAAAATGGAAAAATATCAAGACGTTACTTGCAGAAAACATCAGCTATCAGCCACGTTGATACAAAAGAAAACTATTGTCGTCAGCCTTGAAAAGCTCAGATCTGTTATCATTACACAAACACATACCGGGTTCTGTTCTCCCTCCACAATTTGCGTCACTAGCATGTACAGTACTTTACCACTGATGCTATTTCAGTCATGCTTGGCAGCGTTATGAGTGCGTCGCGCAGCCAAAGACTTTTTTATTGTCTCCACTCCGACACATGCCGTGAGTGCACTAAATAATCTGAAGAGTAAATCTAGATTCTCAGTGAAAATCATACTTGAACGCTGACTGGAAACATTAAAGTCTGTTATGATCTTTGGATTGTAATACAAACTGTTCCTGAGAAGTGAGTCGTGTGAGTCTGCCAGACCCACTCAGCTGCTCATTTGCTGATCCCTTATGTCACTCAATCACTCTCTCTACTCAGCTCTCGCTTTCACTCACTCACTCCATCATCTTCTCTGTTTACATTCACATTCTCACACACATCGTATTTGTCTTTCATTCAAGCATGACAGACTTTTTAAAATCCTTTTCTTTGTGTGATTATGTTCAAGCAGATGAAAGCAGTTAAAGCCTAGGAACCGTATGCGGAGCTTTTCCGATGTTTTGCAAACTCTTACAGTTTACAGCCGTTTGTCAGGCTTCCACTTAGCAAAGTCGAACCTATAGTCAGTGCTAAATATTCTTACAAAGGAGTCGACTCATTCAAATAACAGCTCCATTCATTGTAGGAGTTTCAGTAGGTTTCTTGTTGACGTCCGTCTGAAATTCCAGTGGTATTAACTTTTATAGTCCAGCTGCCGGCCTGTCAGTTTGTTACCGCTCCTGTTACTGCTGTTTTTAGGGTCGTGGCAGTGAACGGACTTCTGTTTTGCATATCTCCATTATTCACATTACTTTTTGTTTTGCCAGTTGAAATGTCTTTTCACTGTGACTGTATTCCCGATAAGGTAAGCTGTGTCATGTCACAACATGAGCTGGTTTGATTTAGATTTACAAACAGTTTATTGGACATTGAGTAGGGGGACTTAAGACTAGTTTGCACTCAAAGGAAGTCCGACAGTCTGAAAGCACTGAAAAGCTCCAGTGGTTCACAGATCAGGTGCTGAGGCACCTAGGGTGTGCTAAGGAAGGGCCCCAAAAGAGTTGTTCATTTACATCTTTTTAGATGAGTACACATTGTTAATAATGTTTCGATTTAAAAATTGTGTAGTGTGATACATCTGAGATGAACCTTACCTGACAGGATCTGGGAGGAAGAACACTATGAAGGGTTGCCATGGTTTTTAAAACAGTCTGGAAACTACTGTTTTATCTTGCCCAGGGGCACTTTGACAGGCTGGGTGTTTGCTTTTAAGATGAAGTTTAAATCTGAGTGTTGCATCACTGTCTGTATTCACCACATCCTCACTACACTGCTAAAATTACACTTAAACACACACTCACTTCCCCCCCAACAAACAAATTAATTTACACTGATAAAAATGAAAAGACTACTTGCATGTTTTTTGTGTTTTGGAGTATAGATGTCATTTGAACTAGTCTGCTTGGTTAATTCATGCTTGTGCGCACAGTGTATATTAAGTACTGTGTAAGTGAGTTGTGTGACTGTTCTCTCTAAAGCTCTGCGTGTCACTATTACCACAGACGTACTCTCTGCTCTTCTATATGCATATTTCTGCCCAAATATTTTAGCAGTTTTATCCAATTTGTATTCAGCCTAATTGTAAATACATTTTACCACTATTAATTTCTCTTGTTTAAATCCTCCCCTGAGATGCCGGCCTTAATCTGAGCAACTGCTGAAATGATTAAACTGCAGACAGAAGCTGACATTCAGGGAACTAAACGCTTCTTGTTTTGCAAAGAGCAGAAAACAACACAAGTTTTCTTACAGCGTACAGCTATAATGAATTACACTGCATTAATACAGTGCGGCGAGCAATTAGCAGCTCTTATAAGTGTCTGATAATCACATTTTTATCTCTATTTGTCCAGGGAAGGTGTGCTGAACAAGCAAGCTCTCATTAATTACATACAGTGAAAGATGCAGTCTTCTGCTGTTTACCCCAGAGGAGCTCCAGCATTATTTTAGAAACACTGAGGTCATGAGTCCAACTTTCCCCATTTATCTCCTTGTGATATTTTCATGTCACCAAGAAGCCAGTGAAGGGTTGTAATAACATTCTTCTCATTTTAGTCATTTATTGAACTGTTTTGTTATGTTTTGTGTAAGTTTCGTCCTGTTATGTCCTACATGATAAATGTCTATATGCTGTTTCACAGTCTTCTCTGCACTGCCATTATTTAAATCACGGTGGAGGAATATAAAATCGCCACATCATACTCCAATTTCTGACTGAAAACAGTGACATTTAGTTAGGTAATTTTAAAAGATCAGCCTACAAACTCATGCATGTGTTATTTGTGTTGTTGCAGCCTGTAAAATCTCAATCCGGTTGTGAATGACTTCAGTTTGAGGACAACTAGTCAATAGTTTTTTTACTGTCCTGAACCAGATCACCAGTTCACCACAGTTTTGACCCAAAAGCCATAAGTCCTACAGTCTAAAACCACAGCTTGTTTGTCCCTGTCCTCAGACATGACCCATAGGAGCAGACCAGCAGCAGGCGACTGGACCTTCGTCATCACGGTAACAATAGTACACATGTGGTTAAAGTTGTGGAACAGTCACAGTTTGGTTTGGTCGGGCTCAGGCACAAAAACTACTTGGTTAGGTTTAGGGAAATAAGGTTAGAGAAACTGTGTCGTCATGGTTACAGTAGTAAACATGCAGTTGAGGTTGTGGGCCAGTCATGGATAAAAGAAACAACAACTATTGGTTTCAAACAGGAAACAAAGGTTCTGTGTTTTGTTGATCCATCCATCCACGCCAACCTCCTCCTCCTCCTAATGTGGAATTTGTCACACTTTATGCTACGTCACCTGACTTCCTGCTTAGCTCCCATAGCAATTACTGCGGCCACTAGAGGTTGCCTAGCAATAAAACGGAACTATGGGATGTAATAAGCTGCTTGCACAGACAACCTATGGGTTCGTTCTTTACAGGAGGACAGTCACATTCCTCCTGCTGTACAGTGTTCTGTGATTTGAATCAATGACACTCTAATATTTAGTATTTATAAATATCAAACACTGTTATTCATATTCCCAATGTCTGCAGTGGAGTCTGATAATGGAGAAAGGTTCTGGGAATCTCAAACATCACCTGCTAAAATTACATTCTTCTGTCAGAGCTGCCATTTTCGCACCAAAGTCTATGATCACACAGTGAGAAATCCATCACACCTCAGCAACCTCATCAGTCCCCAGCTGACCACAATGTGATGCAGCGACCAAACATGTTGTGTTCTTGGTATCAATATTGTTTTCCTCACACATAAAACGGCATCAGTATGCAACAAGTTCAGGCATGTTCTGCAGGGAAAAGGCTTTCTGGGGAATGTAGGAAATCAGTGACATTCATTAGATGAGGAAGGTTTATGCACCAGTGCTCTAAACATTACGGTCTGATTCTGCATTATTGTGTCTGATGTGTATATAAAGTGAGAAAGGAAAAATATAGTTCTTTGTCATACAGGTGATCTTCCTCCCTTTGCAGTCAGCTGTTTCCTCTCTGTGCATGTTCAGCCTTTGTCAACATCATCCTGAGATTTACAGATAACCTGTTCTCCAATCATACTTCATCAATGTGACTGAAAAGAATATTGATCCTTTGTTTAAGTTAAAATGAACAGGACAAAATCCATTTCAGGTCATTTAATACATAATGAATGATGTGTCAGTGTTCAGGACACTTCATATTCATTTTGGAGCATGTCCCTTAAATCTCCTCAGTAGGATGTGTAATTTAACCTTTAAAGATAAACATGCTTTGTTTAAGTTGTATGATTAATTTATCAAAGGACAGATAAAAGGTGCAGTTACGTGTTTTCACATGAAGAGGATCCTGCATGTGCCTCCAAACCTGAATATTTAGTCAAATTCTCCGCATTTCCATAAGAAAAGATCAAAACCAATGTACAAACAGACTGATGGACGTATTTGTTCAGCGGGACAAACTGTCAGCAGCCACCTATGACAACATTTAGACACCGATCAGATGTGGACTCGCGCCGGCTCGGTGGACACTGCCCACTCCTTGTTACCAGACCCACATGCCAGCGTGAGTTTGCGTGCGCAGTCTTTCTGCTCCAGCCCTGCATGCGTCGGGAGCGCACAGAGGGCGCACCGGTGTCAGTTTGCTCCAGCCCCTCGTAGCGGTCGGTCGGTCGCTGCTGGTTGCGCGAAGTGGCGTCTCAACGAGCAGGAATTTGGGGAGTGGAAATTCCGCTGTTACTTTCACGGCTCGCGTCGTGTTCCTGACATTTTTTCCGCTGTGTCGGCCAAGTGAGTCGCTGCGAACAGAGAGAGAGAGAGAGACGCGGAGAAAGAGCTTGAAATAAGGAGCAAAGATCTGTTGAGCAGCGCTCTGATGTTCTCCGTGGTTGCTTTCCATTGAATACCGGCTAACTAGTGATTCCTCTTTTAATTTTCCACTTGGAAGTACTGCTGTCGCTGCTGTTTGGTGTCAGAAGTGAGAGGTTTGATGAAGAATCGAGGGCGCACAGCTGCCACTTTTGGCGAACGGATTTTTCCTTTTTGATTTTTCGTCTTTTTTCCTCTTCATTTGGATTATTTTTTTTCCAGGAGAGATGGCAAGTTGTTCCCTGACAGACGCAGGGATCTGGTGCTGAAGCTCGCAGGATGCTGGAGACCCTACAACAACCAGATTTCTTACTTTGAGACAATTCTCGGTTATTTCTTCTCATTCGGACGTAAACCCACCTGGACGTTTTTATCCCGACACCTCTGTGTGTCTTTATTTTCTTTTTTCTTTTACACTGTCTGTGTTGTACAATCTAACAAGGATGCGTAGTGGATTGCTATTGTTCCTCTTCACCCAAGTCGTCTTGGTTGCTTCGTTGACTCAGACTGGTAGGTGTTGACTGACTGTATGAATACATGTGGCTTGACAGCAGGCAGCCTAGCTGTGTATTGATCCATTTTGCATCATTTTGCACCTTTGTTGCCTCTCACCTGTTATGCCTCGGCTTTCCCTTTGAGAGCACGTCCGCAGGGACTGAAGTCAGACCATGTTAATACTGTTTTTACTCTTTATTATCTTCACGGGAAATAAAGCCTGAGGACATTATACAAAATACACCAAACAACAGAATGAATAAAGGCATTTTAGTCACGCTAAAATATTCATAAAGTACCATACAATCACCAAAAACTGACAATTTAATATCACGACACACAAGAAGTCCTTATATTGAGATTTCCTCATTATAATAGGAATATTACGCATTTTTCGCGCTTCAGCCAGTCATTTTGAGCTTTAGCGCGCGCTGCCACTGAAGCCTGATATAGGCTACAAGCAATTTAATAAATCATTCATTGAGAAAATTAAATTTGATCATCCTGCCTGTTTGCAGGAGAAGCAGCAGCCAGCGCACCTCACCTTCATGGGCGTAATCACACCTTACAGCAGGGATGCAAAGGAACCCTCCTCACTTTACACCACACCTTGTCTAAAATAGAGTAATTGTGGTGTTTTATCGCCTTTTTCAGGCTGATAGAAATTATTGGGATGTGAATTTTCATAGTTATAATGTGTGAATTGGGCTTCTGGTGCAGGCATGTTTTTTTTTTGTCAACATCATTTTTGCTGTAGCGGTGGATGTTTCCTCATTCCATCCTCTCTCCATGCTCTCTGATCTTTGACATCAAACTGTTCCACCACTCAACAGTTGAGCGCAGTTCAGTGGCCAGAAAGTCAATTTCTCTCTCCACCAACTGACTGAACAACTTTCCGCCTTTTTCCTTACGCTGCAGATAAATGCGGGGGGAATATAGAGATAGACATCGCGGACTACCTGACCTCCCCGGGCTATCCCGGTGCCTACCCGCCCTCCCAGCAGTGCGTGTGGGTGATAACCGCCCCCGAGCCGGGTCAGAAGATCCTCATCAACTTCAATCCGCATTTTGATCTGGAGGACAGAGACTGCAAGTAAGAGTTCACTCCTCACTCTCCCTCTCTCACTCTCTCACACTCTCTCTCTCTCTCTCTCTCTCTCTCTCTCCCCTCCTCCTCCTCCCACCCTCCTCTGCTCTCCGCTCAACCCTGCCTGGATACAGTATGAAACTCTGCCACCTATTGGTCAAGGAGTTAAATATCTGATACCAGGGAAAGGAAGGTGCAAGGTTGAGATATGATACCAAGGCTGCTGGAAATTACTTGATAAGGAGGGAGAGTTTCTTCTGGAACTTGTCTCCGGCTGGGTTTTTGAATTGATATGAATTTAGATCAGAGCAAACCCCCCAAAAAAACTCTGTGTGCTGCAGCTTTTTATTGATGGAGTCGAGTTTGCTCGTTGCAGGAATAAAGAAATGGTGTTTACTTTTCATTTGGAGGCAAAGTTTGCCTGTTTGTATTTTGAGGAGGAATAGAGTTTGTCTGGCTCTTTGTGTGCAGGAATAGAACCTCAAGGATCTAATTTAATTTTACAAATGATTGGAAGTGCTGTTTGTTTTGTTTTTTTCTTTTTTGTACGTTAGAGATGTTAAAAAGAAACAAATATAAGATGTTGTTTTTCTCTGAAGCTGTTTTTTCTCTGCAGTTATGTTTTCACTCACCTCATTCACCTTCATATTTCCAATTACCGCAAAGATAACACTGCTGCAAAGATAAGTCCTTTAATCAATTAGTCAATTGCCAGAAAATTAATGAGCAACAGTTGATATTTAACTAATCGTTTCAGTGGTTTTTGGAGCAAGAATTTACTGCTTAATATAAAGACTGTTTGAGTTTAGCACCATTGGTCAGACACAACAAGCAGTATGATGACAGCAACTTGGACAACTTGGATTTTTCACTATTATTTGTCATTTCATAACACAAACGATGAATGACTAAGCAAGAAAATAATCTGCAGATACGGCGTACTTCTCGTCACCACCACTGGTTTGTCAGGCCGTGCACAGGTCGACCAGGTGGTAGTTTGGGTTGTAAACATGTTAAAAATGTTCTTACACGACAGGAACGCTCCACGCAGACACTCAAACATGCATCACAAATCAGTCCTGTGCATGTCTGATGGTGACACACACACACACACACACACACACACACAACTCCTATACCCCCTCTCCTTGACACAGAAACACACAGTCGATTGTTTGCATGCACACAACAACCCATGTGTTGCTCTCGTCCATAAATAAGCTCGTTTTTTATGTCGGCTCCTCTGTCTTTTTTAAAAGCTCCATAAACGGCTCCTGTGTAAATCACACAACTAGCTGTCCGGGGCTGCCTCACAGATGGGGTCCTCCAATACTATTGGATCATGTTTCCCCACCAAGGGACTAATAAACCATTAGCCTTCCAGACAGATAGTGGATATTGTGTTGTTCAGTGGATTACACAACTACATCAGTGTGGCAACAAACGTGCAGGAAAGCTGCTCCTTGAAAACGTAATTCTGCAATGACCTTATTTTTGTGTGATAACCCTGGGAGCAATATAAGTATGCAATCATGCTGTTTAAGTACTTAATGAAATGTAATAAATCCCAGTGATAAAATTTTAGTCAGTAGCTGGCACTGTTGCACGCCACCAACAGAGTGTTATTGTCTGCTGAAATTACTTTTCCATAGGTTAATGTGCTGGAATAAGCAGTTGTAAAATAAAATATTATGGTTTTTATCAGGGTTTAACATGAGCTAATCGTTTTAGCATTATGGTCTTATCTAATGAAAGAGCAGATAGGCTTCTTGTATCAGAAGAAGAACCAGAGGAGGGTGTTCGGGTGCAAAAAGGATCATGTTATTTTCTATCCAAAAGGTGGTGAAAAGTGGGGGAGGGGGGGTATAAGATGTCCAGAGGGATCTTTTTATCCATCTGAAGAGCCTCCTCTAGATCTCTCTCTAAGCTGTTTCTCTGTGTGACCGGACTGTTCACTGTGGCTGCACACATGATTCCACGTCTGGGTGAGCCCGCAGACAAGAGAC
Organism: Seriola aureovittata; assembly: GCF_021018895.1. Classification (NCBI taxonomy): domain Eukaryota; kingdom Metazoa; phylum Chordata; class Actinopteri; order Carangiformes; family Carangidae; genus Seriola; species Seriola aureovittata. The sequence continues at coordinate 5,171,190 of NC_079375.1, forward strand.
CAAACATTTCCACATTAGGACTGACACGCCATCGATGCTGCAGGAGTCAGACCTGCGGCCGTTCAACAGCCAGGCCACCCTGCAACCACCTTAACATGCCATTCGGCTGTTTTCTTAGGGGCCTCCGTTTCGCTCGATTGGTTTCATTATTTGTTGTGTGAGTTTATGTTGGATGATGATGGGGTGTATCTCATAGCTCTCCGACTTGGCAGGAGCAGTGTTGTTCTTGGGACCGAGTCAAATGCTCGAAATATGCCCATTGAGGGGGGCCTTAAGCCTTTGGCGAGGCCGCAGTCCTACTTAAAAATTTCCTGAAATGATATTTAAGAGTTTTATTTCACTGTTTGATGCCACCGAGCTCAACGTCAGCTCCAAAATATGATGCTGGAGTCAGTGAGGTCATGATTGGAAACAGCAACAAAATATAATGTTTTACCATGAACGTGAAATGTTGTACATTAACCTCTGCTGGCTTTCAATTAAGGCACACACAGGGCAATCTGCTCTGCCTAAGTGTCCATGAGCAAAACACTGAAACCTTACCAGGTCCAAATTTGACCTGGCAAATTGATTGAGCCATTTTTATGGCAAAATTATTTGGTTTTAGCTTCTCAAATGTCAGGATTTTCTGCACGTTTTTATTTTAACCTGACTCTCTTTGGATTTACGATCATTCAGTTGGACAACAGAAGACATGAGACAACACTTTGGGCTCTGCAAAATATTGACAGGCATTTTTCATTGTCGTCAGACATTTTACAGATCAATCGAGAAAGTAACCGGCGGATTAATCGATCATGAAAATAGTTTGTTGTTAGTTGCAGCACTAATGTAAAACATAAAGTTCTGTACCGTAAAGTGAAGCTTATAAACTAAATCAACAAATATTAGGTCGGTTTCCACAGTGATGAAACGTGAGATTGATGGTAAAACTACAACTGTAACAAAAGATTGTTTTCACTAGTTGAATGTTTGAATAATCTATAAATCGTTTTGTCTGTACAATGTCAGAAAATAGTGGGTAAAAAACCTGAAACCAGCGACTCTTTGTTTGCCTATAAACGGGTAATTGATCAGAACATTTGCTGATTACATGTCGGCTGATCAGCTGACCAGTAGATCAGCTAACAACGGATGTAACGTAAAGCACAATGCTGAAGAAAGTGGTGTGTTTTGCTTCTCCAGTAACCCTCAAAGTAACTGAGCTTGTTGGGATTCAGCGCCGTGCTCACGTAGATTTTGATATTCTGTTGGAGAAACAGAGCCATTGGGACAGTTTTTCTATCATTCCACTAGCCCTAGCTTTAGTTCAGATGTTGTCTTCTAATTGAAATGTATTGTTGGAATAACACTCCTCCTCCTCCCTCATCAGATAGCATGTCACTGCTTGCCCATTTCTCCCCAGTCCCATAATTAAATTACTGGACCAAAATGGAACAAACATATTCCACTGCTGTGAAGCATGTCTGCAGTTAACCAGCCAAAAAAGAAACCATAGTTCTGGCATCCACAAGCAAATGCCGGCTACGTTTCCGACATCTGTGGTAAAAAATATCTATTCCCTGTTCCCCCCTTATGACCCGGGGTTTGTAATTATGATCCCTAATTACAACGTTTTTTAAAAATACATATTTGCCAGTCAGGAAATGTTTTCTACATGGATGATTCATGAAGACAGAAACTGGAACTTTGGAGGTCTGTACTAAAATTAGATGATCTACCAGTTTGGAAACAGTGTCACCTTATCTCAAAAAACAGCAATTTGAAAGACAGAGAAGCTCTGTGTTGTCAGGCAAATGACACAGATGTACCGAATCGTAAACTTGATAACATCCCAAAAATGATACTGCAGTATATTTCAAGATGAGCCTGGGGGATACTTAGATTTAATTTGTGGTTCACAAGGCCTCTGTGAAACAGTCAGTCTGGATGGCGACCTTTTACTTCCACAAAGTCTCAAGTGACACAGTCTGTGCTCAGTGAACAGACGTTGGTTTAGATGACAACCAGTAACACTTTTGTTCAGACACGCTAAGATCCGTCAGCTCTGCCTCCGTAGCCAATCTGGAGCGACACCAGAACAAGTCTTGTCTCACGTCCACGTCTGAAATAGCGTGGCCGACAAAGTGAATCCCCGCGGAGCGCGGCAAAATAGAGCAGAGGCATGGGTAAGGAACATGCGTCGGTGGCAGGATAATTTGGGACATCTTTTTAGGAGTTGGCTGAACTGTTACCTCCTACGTGAGGCTGCACTGGCACAGTGTGCACCTCGCACACACACAACGCATACACACACAGGCAGCACAAACTTTCTGTCACTTACAGTATGCTTCATGTGCACTCTTTGGTGCACACAGCTACAGTATGCACACTCTGCAAATTCTCTGCTACACATTCTTGTGCAGCTTTGTGTACGCACAAAGACAAACACTGGTGCACATTAAAGGTATAATGCACAGTTTTCACCAGGGTATGGTGATGTATATTGGATTTGTAGGTTCGTTGTTGTCTGGTGCAATCTTTTTTCTTCTGTGGCCAAACCCAGATGATACAAAATCATATATACAGATAGAAACAGAGAAATTAAAGGACAAACTGAGTGCAAAAACCAAGGCGTTACTAATATTTAATCTACCATCATGAACATAAATGAGGTGGACAAAATATCAGCAACTTTATAAACCTCATGATGGTAGGATTTATTGAGGATTTCTTGAGGGCTGTTGGATTTGACTACATTTGTTTTGGTTACAGGCTAATTAACTGGCAATTGAGTGTAAAACCCCAAAATTAACTCAAGTTCAGACCACTCCGCCTAACTGAGACAGAGGTAGATGAGGCACGTTGAGGGAAAGTGGGGAGAGCAAAGAAGTTAATTACAGCACTTCATCACAGAATAACTGCAACGCATTTACTATCACATGATGATAGATAACTGTAGGTGTGATTTTCCTTTAACTCCTCTCCTCCAAGCAGACCAGCACAACAAACAATATTCTCATTTATATCCTGACATATCAGGGACATAAACAACAAATGCTTAAAGAACGGAGACTGCGGGGATGAAAGAGCAAGAAATAGAAAGAAAAATTGGGGGAGATGCTATAAATTCCTCTACAGTGTGATGGAAGGACCAGTTGTTCCTTATGTTGTGTCCAGAGGCAAGGTGCTCCATAATAAGTCAAAAAAATGTTTCCTCAAGCACGGACACAAGTCACAGGACCAACATCTCACAGCCTGGAGGTATCACATGAGTTGAAATACACACTTGGAGAGCATTAGTGTGTCTATGTGTGTATGTCTGGAGGGATTATGTTGTGTGCAAAGGCTGTTGTGGGTTTTGTTTTTCAGGCAAATCATGTTTTCAAAGTTGATGTTGCTGGGATGATCACTATGACCTTGAAGAATGAGTAAAACATTGTGTATTTGAAAGATATAGATGGATGGATGGACGGATGGATGGATGGATTGATGGATGGATGGACGGATGGACGGACGGACGGACGGACGGATTGATGGATGGATGGATGGATGGATGGATGGATGGATTGCTGATAGATCAAAGAATAGCAGGACAGATCAATAAATCTACAGATGGCTGGAATGATGACAGGATTGATTTACGGATGGATGAATGAACAGATCGATGGATGATAATGGAACAAAGGCTTGATGGATAGATATGTGGCTGGATGAATTCACTGATGTGTGGATGATGGATGATAGATTGATTGATAGACAGAAAAATAGATGGATTCATGGACTAATAGTTATATTGATGGATGGCAGGATAGGTGAAGTAATGAAAGGTTGGCAGGATATGAATGAATTGATGGATGGATAAGTGAATGAATGATTGAATGGATAAATTCTGATAGAAGAATGGCAGGATGGATGGATGAATTAAGGTATAGCTGGAAGGAGGCATTGCTGAATAGAAAGACATACAGCAGGATAAACTTTACTCCTCGGTACATTTTGATGACCTCTTATTGTGAAAAAGCAAACGGTTAGTCAGCGACTTTGCAGTCAGTTGTTTAGTCTTGTGTATATGCCGCAGCACATGACAAATACTGTCTTCAGTCTCAGCCCTTTTTTATGTGGCTTTAGTCTGAGGCGTTGTTTCACTAGCGATCCTGTGTTCAACAGTCAGTCTGACTTTGCCACTTTCAAAGCAAAAAAAAAAAAGCATCCCTTCCCAGATGGTTGTATTTTTCAGTTCCACAGCGGCCACACAAAACAGGAAATGTGCTGCTGTCACAGAACGGTTAGCCTGTGGCTCGCTTTCAAGGAAATTTGAGGTGCGAGCCTTCAAAAATAATTTGGCTGTTTGTTCTTGTTTTGCAGCGACAGGTTCCTCCCATTTGTTACTTTGAAGTATAAAAGCACCGAGAGAATTAGGTCACTGGAGGATGGATTTTTTTTGTTTGTTTTCTTTTTTGTAGTTTCAATGAGCAATCGTCCTGTCTTACGCAATATCAATATCACGCAATTGACCATTTTTAGGTTTAAATAGCGCCTTCATAAAGTCTGAAGAGATTTAACTACTCTGAAGATTGTAATACGTACAGTCGCACATCAACAGATCTATAGATCAACACATCTCTCCCTTTTCCCATGACATCTTTGCCTTCCAAAATTACTACATTTCCCATGTTGCAATGAGGTCTCAGCCTGGGATTCCCTCATAGTTTAAATTAGAAAAGATGACATTAATTAAATCATACAATCCTTCCTGGTCATTCAGGGTCATCCTCACAAAACTGGGAATATTAAAGGAATGAGAGAAATAAAAAAAATGGAAATATAGATGAAAGATGCATGGAAATCTGTTGCACACGAGAGAGACTATGATCTCTGAGATTAGGAGGGCGAGGGAAGATGAAGTGGATAGAGAGAGAAAGAGGGATGAAAAAAGAAAACAGAAGGGTACAGACGGACTCAGAGAGACAGAGGGCTTCGGGCTGGTTGGCATGGTCAGTCTAATCCTGACCTCCGTGACAGACCTCTCACTGTCTCTCCTCCTCCTCTGGCCTCAGGCTGTTTTTTTTCTCACTTTTTTCATCCAGTCACCTCCTGCTCCATCACTTTCTTTCTTTCTCTCTCTCTCTCTCTCCGTTCTCTTTCCCCTCATCACTCTGTCTGAACTCCATGTGCAGCCATCATGTTTTCATCCCATTTTTTCCTCTGCTCTCCATATGGTCTCCCTCTCTCGTCTCTCCCTCTACCTGGATTTGAATAAATGATAGAGAACTTTTCACTGTGAACAACCTGAGCTCTCGGCTGTGTTTAATAAAAACTACACACAAAATGATGACTGAGCAAAATGTACCTACAGCAGCCATTTCAGTGGTTTATATCTGAACCACATCGTTGGCAAAGCCTGTGTGCAGTTTGACAAGAGAGTAGCTAAAGATATGTTAGTAGTAACTGAATAACTTTGGTCACATGGGTAGGACTCCACATAAACTGAAATATAATGGCCTGAAAAAGATTGCTAGCACATCAGCCATATCATCTGTCATATTTAAACTTCCAGCAGACAGAGAACAACATTAGCATTGATTTGGAGTCAGGTTTCTTGGCAACCTCTTGAATGTAAGTCTTCTTTTAACTCTGTTTGGGTCTCCACCAACTCCTGAGAAAAATAATTGGTTCTTTAAATGCTAAACACTCGACAGTATTCACCAGCTAGCGGCTAACTTTGACTATTAGCTGTTTGCTGCTGGGCAGGTAGCGTACTGTGGGTTCATCAGAGATTTTTTTTTGCTGAAATAGTTGGATGATGCATCTGGAAACAATTAATTGTACACTTTTGATTTTCAGAGTTTAGTCACTGACTTCCACCATTTGTAAAGTAGATGGTGAAGAAGAAGAAGAATGGTGAACAAACACTGCTGAAGAAACAGACTTTCTCCAGCTGACTCGTGTCTTTTAGCAGCACATGTTTGTCTAATGGAAGGAAGGGTGAACTCTGAATCCTGCTATTGTTTCAATTGCGCAAGTGTACATTGTTTGGATTTGCTCTCCTAAACAATTATGGCCACAAACTGCATCCCATGTGAATCAGCTCACAGATATGGAACACACAGATGCAAACATGCAAAGGCTGAAATATACAGTGTATATATGTGTATACAGGCAAAGAAAACACACGTTCAAGCAAACGCATACACATACGATAAAACTGACAAATTGCTGTAAACGTAGACTTATTGTGGATTCCCTGCTCATCAGTCAACCGCGCGCGCACACACACACACACACACACACACACACACACACACACACACTGTCACAGACAAATGAAAACACATGTCAGATTAGATCCTTAACGAGCAGATTAACGAGGAGAGAGTTTGGCGGGAGGGAGAGAGGGGGAAACCCAGTCAGCGACGTCACGCACACACACACGCACAGCTGCAATCCGAGGATTTACTGGACGCACTTGCTGATGCACTCCAGATGTCCTGAAAGTAACACACACACACACACACACACACACACACAGCCATGAGCGAAAGCGAGGCATCTATCAGTGTAAACACTTGGATTTCACATTGACGATAAAGCTTGTTTTGATCGAGTTTTGTTCATCACTTCTAATGGGTTTTTCTTAATCTTGCAATAAAGCTCAACATATTTAGATCCAGTGTGAACATTATATAAGCAGTGAGAGAGATGTTAGTAGATACAGATTGCCGGATTGGTTGGTATATGTTATAAATATGAAGAATTTATCCAGTGACACGCTGGCGTAGGCATCACACTTGAGAGGATTTATTATATGATGACGGTTGGACATGGCTATTTTTAAATCTTAGGAAGTTTTCAGGCTTTGGCTCAGGCTTCATCCATACAGCAAGTTTGTTTTTCCACACACAGTAATTCTTCAGAAAGTTGAGTTGCAACACACATTCATGGCAACACTATATGCCGTCATCACATACCTACAAAATAAAAAAACACACAGTTTTTATTTTGCTGGCACAAGCAAGGAAAATTTGCCATTCCTTGTTGTGTCCTAAAGCAATGTCAAAGGAGAGATTCATGACAATGCAGGTGTTCACCAGATGTGTATTTTTTTTAGTGTGCAACATGTTTTTAGGATTTGTACTTGATGACACTAATGTGACAACAGTGATGTTACAACTCCAGGTTTGTGAAGCACTTGGCTTTCACATTAGGTGTGGACTCCATTTGAATCTACTTGAGACTGTTTTTCTGGAGTGGGCTCCAGCTACAGCAACTTTCACGCCTCAGAGCGCTCAGTGCAAACAGCCTCCTAGCCAAAAAAACCTGTCCGCTTGGCCCGAGTGGGAATGGCCTTACATTAACTTAACCGTGATAAAAAAGATCCCTCGAAATGGACTGTGTTACTATATAGTAGTTCAACATTTCATTGCGTTTATTACAGCTTTTACGAGAGGCACTTATCAAAGTATTAAGATGTAAAGAAAGATGGACAGATGAATAAACGGATAGACAGATACGTGTTGACCCACTTCTCTATATTAAATGTGTCAAACTCAAACTGACCTACATCCTTCTGGGTGTCCCAAAAGTCACAAGACACCACTTAGAATTGTACTAATCCACCAAATATAAACGACTGACTGAACTTTCATGTGATGCGGAGCTCAGTTTGGCTCAGATCTCTCTTCATCATGTGGATTTAAAAGGCCCGTAAAGACTCGATGTCACGGTTGCGACAGGCCATCATTGGTGCGTGAGTGTCGGAGGTCAGTCAGCAGGTCAAACTGTGCTTTGACCTTCTCTGGGGAGGACAGACGGCCCAGGAGGCTTTGTTCCTTCTAAATATGCGCAACGGGAAACCCGCCTCCGGTGAAGCCAAATGGCTGTTCAACTGGCAGCACGGACAATAAAGTCTTTTTCTTTCTCCGCTTGTAGAGGAATGTGTTGTATCTGTCTGGGTAGAAACGCCCCAGGGTGACCTCCCACTGAGAAATGTGGGTAGAAGATACACACAAACACCTCTTGTGGGCAGATGATAAACAGAACAAATGTGTGGGTGGTGCACATATTCACAGATATATGCATACACAACAATAATGAAACAAACACATACAGTACATGGATGTAATAGACATGAGTGTATTTTGTCTTACGGCCCAAATCTTTGAGGTCAACTCCACACAACTAAACAAAACCTTGGGCTTTTATTTTGATAGGATTGCACTCTAGTGTAGTTTGCGTGCAGTGTGCGTTTGTGTTCAAACTGGCTGCCTGCCTGCGCTTCTGAAGCTTCATTATATTAACCTTTAGCCACTTCACGGAGCACAATGAACAGTGGGGTGACTCAGTGTTCATGTGTGCCATGAGTTCTGAGTTATTTTGAATCAGACTGCTGACTGAAGGAACACAACAGGTTTTAAGGAAATTGGTGCAAGTGTTGTGAGCAAAAACAACAAAATCATCAGTGTGGAAGCATAACATCATTTTTTCTGATGTTCTGTGCCAACACTTTAGTAACACCGCTCACTAAAATGAGTGATAGCAAGTAAGTATCATTGAACAGTAGAAGTAGCAATAGCACAGTGTTGCACCTCTGTGCACGTCTTACATTAACAGCAAAGAGCACTTAGGTTTTGCTCTAATGGTCTTTATTATGAGAAATGGTCCCATATAGTGTTAAATTATTTATACTTTATCACATAAGCAGCATTTTTATGTTTCAGCTGGTCCTTATGGGGCTATGGTCAACTTCATTACATGAAGTTTGGTGGTTAAATAGTTGAAAAGCGCCATAACTTTAACACGTTTGTCATGTTTTTTCTGTGTCGTATTTGTAAAGTAACTAATCACTACAGTTGATGCAGTAAAAAGGACATTTCCCTATGAAATGTTGTGAAGGAAGTTGCAAACATTTTTTAAAGGCTATTAATGTGAAGGATACACACACACCTCAAAACTGCACTTATGCACCATACTTTCCTCTCTGAGCTCCCAACTCTACATTTAAATTACATTAACGGATCTATTAGCAATAAAAAGTAATGTGATGTTTGTACGTTATTGCTTGTAACTTAACAATGAATGAATGAATTGATTATACACATCTAGCCAGGTCTAGGTTCTGGAAAGGTTTTATCCTCTGTGGTGTGGTTTGTTGCTGTACACTCTTCCACTGAAACAGGTGAGTTAGCCATAAAAGAGCAGTTCTTTATGCTAGCTTCGCACCAACACTCATCATACTGAAGTGTTAGCATGGAGCCCCAGAAGCAGTGATCCACAAAGAACAGATGAGTGATTTTGCTTTTTATGTTTTCATAACCGAAAAGCTAATTTGGCAAATGGGCTAATCTCCATTTAACTTTCTTTATTTCCCCAAATGCTACTCATTAAGTCACAACACCAGCAGGCATTATTGCTCAATAACATTTTTCGCTCCAAATGAAGGATGCTTAACAACGTCCAACTGTTTGCTCTTTATCTCTCTATCTGCCTCCCTGCCTGTCTGTCAGCTAGACTCTCTCATTGCCAAACTGTAGCAGTCCCTGATGGGGTTTCTATATGTGTGTCTGAATAGAGTTGGCTAATTAATGTCACATGTTTTGGGGAACAAGAGAGATGGATGGATGAATGCAGAGGAACTTGTCGAAGGCTAACGCATGTCAAAGTGCATTGAAAGTGACATGGTGTTTATTGCTTTGGCCCTAAGTCACCTCAGAGAGGTGTGGATAGAGTGTCGGTTGACAAAGGGGCTTTTTCCTCCCAAATCTCTCAGGTGGAGATGGAGACGTTTGGCTTTTCGCTGAATTCAGACTCGGAAACACCCTCCTGTGTTCATTCAAGTCTAAAGTTACCCTGATGGAATCAGGATGCAGTGACAAATTTGTTGTGGCAGATTCGACTTTTATTCTTCTTCTGTGCAAAAGAAGTCACACCCACATCTGGATTTTTATTTTGTGGTGAAAAGATGAAGGCACCAGATATACACAGTTGCAACACTTTGACCCTCAGAAGAACTTTTACTCCCCGAAACGTCGTCTTTGACTTTCTTTCTTTTCAACTTCTGCACATTAAACCCCAATGAGTTCGCACCAAATTTCATTTCATCCCCCAGGGTTCCTAAACAGTCTAAGAGAAAGAGAAAGGAGGGGGGTAAAAAAAAAAAAAAAAATCAGTGTTCTCCTTCCCTCCTCTGTCGGATTAAAGCTTCCAAAATGAGAACAAATTCCACCTCCTCCACGTCTGCGTTTTAATTTCCCAACAGGATTGCGCTGCCGCGGCTTTGTATCTACACGGCCGAGGTGAAGGATGAGGATATTCATACTTTTTGCTGCTTGGCCCAATTTATTTTTTGGGCAGAGGAGCAGGTCTTTGTGGCTGTGTGTGTGTGTGTGTGTGTGTGTGTGTGTGTGTGTGTGTGTGTGTGTGTGTGTGCGTGTGTGTGTGAGAGAGAGAGAGAGATCCTTCTGGTTTTAATAGGATTCGCTTAAATACATTTTCTCAGTTTTTGGAAGTGTTCTTCATCATCGCGCTGCAGATACTGGGTTTTCTTGGATGTTTGGTTTGTTTTGAAATTTGGGTTTATAGTGTCTGATAAACAGTCATGTTCATAAATTAAATGTGTGTGGGTGAAGGGGTGGCATGAGTCAAAGTGATTATTTGTGCAAATATTTTCTGAGCATGAGTGTGCTGAGAGTTGTTGAGTGCGCTTTATGTGTATGAGGGAATGGCATGTAGTGAGTGCTCATAACTCTGATGAGAAGTTCCACAAACACGGGTACGTGCCTGTGTGTGTGTGTGTTTGTGCGTGCGCTCTTGTACTTTTGTCTTTGTGAGGACCATATTTTGATGATGAGTTTGAGGACATTTTTGGAATGTGAGGAAATCTTTTCTGGTCCTCACTTACTTAAAGGGCAGCTTGCGGGTAAGTTTTGTCTTTAGGTATAAATTAGGGTAAGAACAGGGTTAAAGTGAAGACCCATGTGCTTGTTTGTGGCTTCTTGCTTGTTTGGGTGGGAGTACAACACTCACAGGCCAACCTGTGCCAGCCATGTTACATTTGTTCTGCACATAATGAAGAAATGTTGTCAATGAACATATCTGGCAAGTCTCAAAATGCTCATATCAGAAATATCATCATTGACAATGTGCTTCAATGTGCTTGACAATGTAATCTGTTTCTCTTAAATTATATAAAACATTTTTCTGCATAGGTTTAGGCACTCGCAGCACTCTGTAAGGGTTACGGAAAGCGCGTGGTCTTGGTTAAATATTGAAAGTCAACAGTGACTCAATGTGTTTATTATTAAAACTTAAACAAAACACAATCCTTACCCAAAGTGCTTGTGTTGCCTAAACTGAACCACAAATAAAACTCAGGATGTGAAACCCGCTTTTCAGTTTTAAAGTCCAAGAATATAACCTATTTCTGTTGCTCAAAAAACGCTGCCTATGAACATCCAGGAAGCATTGCAACGTAATCGCAGCATAGAAAAGAAATTTGTAATAAATAAATCTTATTTCTAGAAGACCGGGTCACACAAGCCTAGCAAGCACAGCTCCTTAGCAGTTATTGTGTAAATAAGCAGACCGGCACTTTCTCACTTTCTTCAACCATTTGGTGACTTTGTGCCAAGCATCACTTCATACTAATTTCTACCTGTAAACATGGAAGCACAAAAAAAGGAACATTTTTAGCAAATCGCCATTGAACTTGATAGAGTAGATTTTACTCCATTCTCTTGTGTTTCAGCTCAATCCTGAACCACCCACTATCCCATAATGCCTTGAGAAGCAAACCACTCGCATCCTATAGAAAATGAACTGGTGCTGCACCTCATTCAAGTTGTTTTAACAAAATACGATGAGTATATATAAGTATTTATGTGTGTGTGCGTGTGTGTGTGTGTGTGTGTTTGAGAGAGAAAGAGAGCAGAGAACTGAGGGTTATTCGTGGGGAGATGACATGAGCTGTAGTGAGCGCTCGTGTGTGTTCGACTGAGTGAATAAGACGCTGAGAAGGAGATGATGTAGGTTTACTGGTGAACACGGGGGAGGTGAGAAACGAGGGAGGGATGGACTGGTGTGTGAGATGGCAGGTGGCGTTGTAGTGTGTTTTCACATACAACACACACACAACACACATGTGCCATCTGTAGCCTCCCAGCAGAGCTCAAAACGACTGGTCAGATCGAGTTTATCAGCACTAAAACACAGAACCCGCTCATGTGTTACAAAATCTGAACATTAGATTAGCCTACAGCTTCTCGTGTGTGTGTGTGTGTGTGTGTGTGTGTGTGTGTGTGTGTGTGTGTGTGTGTGTGTCTGATGACTAGTATTACTCACATTGTTAGGACATAAATCTGCTCACATAGTCACATTTTAGGGATGGACATTCAGTTTTAGGGTAATGGCCATAGAGTTTTGGTAAGGGTGGGGGTTTGTAGTGGTAATATAATAGGTTATGGTTAATATCCCAGAAATATATAGAAGTCAAAGGGAAGTCAAAAGGTTGAGTCTATAAATGTGTGTTTTAATCTCTAGTCATTTTACAGAGGATAAATCATTGCACCAAGCTAGGCCACGATGCTACGCTAATAGCGTATCAACCTTCATTGGACAAGGATGCATTTGAGCTGCTTTGAAGAAAAGAGGCTTGACATCTTAACAGCACACTCTCTCACTCTCTCTGTCTGAAACTCAGTGCAACAAGCTCACATCTTTTTGCTGAGGTTGTTAAAGGCCATTCTGGGTAATGAAAGAAATCACTCCATGAGGTAGAAGCGGATGAGGCCTTTTGGAGAAAAGTGCACATGCCAAAAACTTTATGACAGCACTTGATCACAGTGAAACTCTTGAAAAGTTGGTTTTGCTGTGTCAAATTGGAATGTCTCCTTTAGAGCCACATGGTTCATAGAGGAGTGCAAGCCTTTGGAAGGATCTTTTAATGTCTGGTGACGAAGGTGGAGAGCAGACAGTGTTTGCACAGACAGTTCCAGATGAAGGGAAAGAGAAGGTGGATGGAACAAATGATCGACGGGGGGAAAAGAGGCGTGTAACGCCGCGCTGCAGAAACACTGAGTCATTCCTAGCTTTAGCTTCGCTATGCAGGGGGTGAATTTTACAACAGCTTAAACTTCACCCCATAAATGCTCTCCTGATACCTTCCAGATGTATGTTACAGAGTTAGCACACAACACAACACAACACGGCGGGCATGTTAATGAGCTGTAGTGTGTGAGCGGAGCTGGGTCGGGGTGTTGGCTTATAGCTCAGTGCTCCAGTAGCTTGGGAGGAAGGCAGGAAGGAATGTAGGGCTGTGAGAAAATTCCCCCTCTCCGTCTGGATCTTATTTGTTTTAAGTGGTAATCTGCCACATCCTCATTTGTTTTAAATTTGGCTACACCGGCGGTGCTCAGCGGTCACTGCTGTGGTCGCTGTGCTGTGCACGTACTGTATCAGATATTACTTATCAAACTATCTGGACAATACTGTGACATCTTAATGAGAGATTTTTTTATTCCGTTTTCATTCCATGATGGAAATGGCTGCTAACGCTAACACGCCCACTTGTTCTCATGTATGATCAAACATTCTTGCTGTTGATTGAAGGGTCAAGTCAAGGTCAAGGCTGTAGGTTTGATTTGAAAAGTAGGACACAACTGAATACTACAAAGCTCATCTCAATGATCTCACTCACTTGTTCCAGAGCTTTCCACGGTCTTCGCACAGTCTTCATCACCACCAGAAACTTTCCATTATTGTGGGACTTTTCATATATGCTAAAAGTTTTTATTTTCTGCTTTTAAATGCATTTGTTTTTTTTGGCCAACTTAGCAAATAACAGATAATTTTGCTTCCATAATAACAGTAGTGTCTGTATTATTAAAGCTCTAACTCTATTAATACCTTATCTTACTAATGCTCTATTCTAGCATCTCATTAGGGTTAATATTACAATCACAGTTTGTGACGCAGAAATTGAATTGTATACAAGTGTGTTTATATAAATGAGTTTGTTTCTACATGAAAAAACAGAGAGTAGTTTCTTCAGCCCTAAGGACTGTCAGCTGAGCTCCCTGTCAGGCTGCATACGGTTAGCACATTATCACCTACACCCACAGTTAAAGATAAAAGAGTATCATTACATATTCAAGGGGATTTTCTCAGAAAAGCAAATTTAAAAAAGCTTTCGTGGACCACGTTTACTGATTTGCTGTTTTTTCCACATATCATTTAGTGGTATGGAGTTGCACAACCCACATTTAGTTGTATCTTGAAGTGTCCAGATTTCTGGTGTAACCAGCACTTCATGAAGATACAGCAACACTTTTATACATCTTCTGACCTTCCCTTGAACTCCCTGGGATTGGTTGCTTATTAAGCTTGACATTTAGTATACTTGCGCTCACTGTTCTGTACATCACTGTGGCCAGCTAATAGCAAAAGATGGTAATTTAAACATCTGCTGTTGGGCTCCCAGATGGAATGGCAACTGTTTTGCCCTTGAGCAAGGCATTTGCTATGGACAGCTGCATTTGAAGGGCACAAATAGCCGGTGTGGTTAATGAGTGATGTGAGGGCACGTAGAGGGGGCTGCAGGGCTGCCGACTGAGAGACTCTCCTTAACTAGAGTGTGAAGAGACAGACCCACTTCATTAAATGGGCCTGTCTCGGTAAACACAGACTGCCTCCAGGACTGGCTGGAGTGACTGAGCGAGTGTAGCCATCTGCATGCACACACACACACACACACACACACACACACACACACACTCACACATATCTCTCTCCCTATGGCTCTTATTTTATGAGCCTGGGTAAGACAGGGCAGGATGGGGAGGGGAAGCGAGGTGGGAGTTTGATGCTACGAATAAATATGCCATCACCTAAACATCACTGTTGGCACTAAGACTTTACTGGTGAATACTTCAGTCCATTTTTCACCGGTCATCTAAAACCATCCACGAACACATGGAGAATAAAAGACAGACAGAAAAATAAAGTCAGAGTGCAAGAACTGTTTTGTTTGTTTTTTTCACCTCGATTTAGACATGGAAAATTGTTTATGCCCTGAGCTGTCAGCGCTGCACATACATAATGTGTGTAAACAGACTTGCCTGAGAATTACTGCATGTTTGATAGTGTGGAAACTTAACCAGTGTTTTGATAATGGCTAAGTGTGTTTGTTATTCTTAATTTGATATTCACATTTTCAGAGGATGATGTTGCAGAAACGTGCATGTTGATAATAGTTAAGTAAATGACTCACAGTGTGTTAGTATACAACACGACGCATAGACAGTCAGAGGACTGAGCTTAAAATGTCTCTAATTCTTTATGGGTTTGTGCTGTTACACTGCTTTGATTTTGAATTTGTATTGATCATTTATGCAGTTTTAATTGTTGTGTGTTTGCTATCTGCACCTTTTCCTCTATGGTTGTGTCAGATTCTGCTTCATTGATTATTGATCAGGCCTCTCTCATCTTATTGCTGGTTTCTGGTGAAAGTAAAACCTCTTTTGCGGATGTAGTTTTTGTCTTGGTGGCCTATAGTGGTCAAAAAGAATGATACGATTCGATGCTATCTATGCTATATCTATCCTCTGTCATCTCTATCCTGTCTCCATTTCCACTATAAACTAATCTAACAAAGGCAAAATGCCAAGAATTATCTTTAAAAAATTCTTAGCATATTAAGAAATGAAGTTTACCTGGACTAAGTCTTTTCTTTGAGGGCATTCAGAGGCTTTATGGTCAATACACGTATAAAAACGACCAAGATAAATCCATAGAAATACTCCATAGACATATCTGTGCTAAGCGACATACTGCAGCTATGTCTGTCTAGCTGTTCGACCATATGTAAGACAGAAACCTTTAAAAGTCTGATGTCTGCAGGAGATTTAGAGGAGAAACACATTTCCCATGTCAAACCGACGAAGAGACTCTTTGAAAGCCACCACCTAACAAGCTTTCTGTCTGAACGCTAATGCTGTTAGCCATGAGGAAAATCATCAGTCAACAGTTGAATTCCTTCAGTCTGAGACAAGCTGACCGTCTGGCAGAGCCTCAGTCCAAACCTGCAGCTGAAGTTTCTGTGGGAAACGTTTATAGGGTTTTTTTTGTTTTTTTTGTCTTTTCTGGTTCAGCTGTAGCGAATACATTAAACTGAGCATGGTTAATTATCTGGCTCAGTCAGGACGCCTGCTTCTTAAATCTGTATTTGTAGTGAAGGGTCTCATTAGACATACATTCCACACATTCTTACCTGATAGCTTCTGCCGCTGACCAGCAGGCTGAAGGAATATCGTGATACTCTACCCAGCCTCCTTAGGGAAACTCTCTGTTCTCTTGTCTGAAAGGTCAGAGGTCAGTCTCGGCTTCAGAACAGAGACCCTAAAGTTGGTATGGATTTTCTGTCTTGCTCAAGGACACGATCAGCTGATGTGTCCAGGTTCCCGGCTCTTCCACTTCACCCTTTGCAGCTTTCGATACTCACCAGGCAAAGTTGTTTCCCCAGCTGGCTAAAAGAGGAAGAAGCTTCTTAGCTCGTTACATCGTATTACAAGTTCTGAATAATATGCATTATTTGTATAGCACTTATCAAAACAGTTACAAAGTGCTTTTAGACAGTACAGCAATAATAAGAGACAAATGTCTCGACAGTAAAAATGTCAGATGTGAAAATCAGGATTAAAAAAAGGCCAACAAAACACTTAAAACCAGTGATACGAAAACTGTGAAAACTGTTTTATGAGTGATGTTGGATGTTGCTGTAGAGTCTTGATGTCTGAGGCATCGCAGACTATATCGAGTTCATTTCCACTGTGTTTTTCCCGTCCTCACAGTCAGAGGGGAAATCTGAAGCCGATGGTCGCCTCAGATTATCTGTTGGGGATCTCCACAGTCTGATCTGAGCCGCCCTGATAACATCAAACACGTCTGATATGTGCGACCTTGTTTACAGAGTGCCGAGCAAGTTGTGTTGTGTGGAGGGAACACAGACCACCAACAAACAGAGTTTACAGAGAAGTGGGTTGAGTCTGCTACTTGGATTAGTTTTTCATTGGAAAGCTCCAGGCCACAGTGACGCTACAGAAGTCAGCATGCTACGTATGTGGACAGTTTAACGTATGTACTCACTTCATCATGAAGTTTCACCCACTGGAATTAATTTGTGATAAAAGGTTGAAATGTACTTCTTGTTGTGACCATCTTCCCTCGTCAGCTGCTACTTCACATTTATTTCCTACATTTCCCCACTTAGTTTTAACAAGCCCTGGATATCGACCCTGAACTTGAAGCACTCAGCTGTGGCGCATTATGCTGGAGAAAAAAGCAAGTGTTTTATATAAAAGACATGTTTTTGTTCCTGCATTGAATTCTGGTCTATTGAGGCTATCGTCAGAGGAAGAAATGGTCTCTATGTCTCTCAGCTCTTCTTGTGTGATTGTTGATCATCTATATATACGGCAGATTTTGTATGTTGATTTTTGTCTTAGAGGGACTGACTCCAAAATATATTACCTTTTGATTTTACTTTTAAAATATTTAACATCAACCTCTGCAGCAGCTGCTAGAAATAACTGAATGTCACATTTACACTTAACCGCCAGAGCAAATAATAAAATGCACCTAGAAATTCAAGATCCACCATCTGTAGCAGTTCACTGCAGTTCCAAAACCGAAAGCTGAGACTCCAGGAGTTGCACGATTAATCTCAGGGTTCGCAACATTATGTACAAGACAGTAAAGAGTAAGAAAAAAAACCCACTGGTTTACTAAACAATGTCAGTTTGAGGCGACTGTGCTGGAGCTCCACAGTCAACTGTCAACTGTCGTTTCCAAGATCAAGAATCAACTTTGACTCGTCAAGTCTTTGTTTTATTCTTGTTTATTTTGTCTCTTCTAATAACTATTAAAATAAAACAATCTGACAAGGGAACATTACTCTTTGAGTGAACTGGTGAAAGCTCATACATATGTTCAACCTGTCACGAGTAGATATTACATGGATATAAGGGGTAACGGGTCATAAAGGTTTGGAAGCTTTGATCTAGTGTGAAACGCAGAGCTGAGAGACAGTTTAACAACCTGTCAGGCGTTTTGCTTTTCTCTTTGCTAAAGCTTGCTTCCCTCTGGGATCTGCGGTCTGGGACCTTTGTTCTGAAGTCACCTTGCATCTCAGCATGTTTTCGTCACACACACGTAACTTGTGAAGCCTCCACAGGCTCAGTGATTCAATCAGATCCAGTGCGGTGCAGAGAGCGGAGGACACAAGAGAACAGCTACTTCTGACTTACTCGTGCACTTACAAAATGCACTTAGACTCACGTAAGCACACTACAGGATAACACATTAACAGTGCATCCAAGTATAGTATCGGTTCAGCGATCCATATTTACAGAAGTCACATACAAACATGTACAAAGCCTACAGTACTGAGCACACTCACACAAACACACACTTGAGATGTCGTGAAGCGGACGGTGGGAGGACAGAGGGGTGTCGCCTGGTAAAGGATGAGGTGCTGCAGCGGTGGTGGGAGGTCCTCACGGACAGCGGAGACTGATGAAGACTTTCAGTGCGCTCAGTGGGATCCACACAGGCTCCCAGTGCTTCACACTGCCGTGTGTTCGTATGTCTGTTATCACCGCCCCACTCTCCCTCTCTCTCTCTCTCTCTCTCTCTCTCTGTGCCTTTGTCACCGCAAGAAAGAGGAGCCTCCGTCCAATCCAATCCCAATCACACACACTGGAGACAGGGCTGATGCTGTGAAGAAAATACAGGGTCTGGGGACTGGAGAAACATTAGATATATAAACTCATTTTGAGATTAAATGCACCTTACATCACGGTGCCTCACAAGCTATCTGTGACATGTTGAGGTAATCACTATAAATATTGATCTTTTCACCAGGCAAAGGCAGATAGACAAGCAGCTGTTGCCAATAATGTTCTATACAGCTGCCATATCTGGAGATTTTTTTTTCACTGTGAAATGCTCAGATTTGCTGCTGCAACATGAAAATCTTCCATAATTCATTTGAGACAGCTGCCGTGACTCGCAGTCCCACACCTGCAGCAGCTTTAAGGAAGAGAAGACAAAACATGGCAGACAAATCAAGTCAGCTGACCAGATCGGTATTTTAGGGAAACGCCTCAGTTCAGTCAGTAGTATCAAAGCAAAACATGTTTGAGAAAAGCAGATATTACACCCTTTGTTGTGATTGTAAAGTCTCTTTTTATTTACACTAACAACATGCACAGGTTTTACATCCAGGAATTGATTTGAACAGTTATTTAAAAACCTCCCTGCAGCCATGTTTACAGTAAATGTTCAAAGATGATCACAGGTTTTGTTAATTTAGTTTGCACTAAGAAATCAAAGGACTGCAGCTTGTACAGCCATCAAGCTGAGGGACTTGCAAGAAGCCAGTTTAAAAAGGACTTGTCAGTACTGATGCACCAGCTGTGAGATATCCGGACTTATTATCTTTGCTCAAGCTCCAAGCTGTTTATCCTACATTTCCCATAGTGCAACTTGATCGTCCCTTTCATCAGAGTCTCCATGTTCCTAATTTGTAATGCTGGCTTTCTGTTAAAACATCTGTAGTCTTGTAATTTGAGTTTCCCGTGTAAAACTAATGGAATACCTGTTTTAAATTGCGTTACCACTAATCAACTGTTGATGGCCTAGAGGAGCTTTTTGGGCAGATAAATTAGGCTCAGACACAACAATTACTGAAGCATATGTTGAGCAGCTGTGAGCATTCGAGCAAAGAGTCTGTAATAAAACATTGTAGAGGGAACAACAGCAGAGCTCAGTAATCCACCGGGACAGGTTCATGTAGAAATCAATTATGAGCTCAAATTCATCTCAGCACTAAGGTACCGAAACCTAAACCTGTGTCTCCTCTCCCCTCCTCCAGGTACGACTATGTGGAGGTTTACAACGGCGGGGACGAGCTTTCGCCCATGTTGGGAAAGTTTTGCGGGAAGATCGCACCGTCCCCGATCATCTCCAGCGGCGGCCAGCTCCTCATCAAGTTCGTCTCTGACTACGAGACCCACGGGGCGGGCTTCTCTGTTCGCTATGAGGTCTTCAAGACAGGTATGCAGTGGTCCATTGGTTTCATTATACAACTGCTGAAATGTCCTTGTTGTAGCTGCCGGTGTTGGACAGCAGCATCAGCTAAAAGCTTAAAGAGGAGCAGCAGCCGAGCTGCAGTTGCTCTGCTGTTTTCCATACACTCCACTGAATGTGATGAATCGCCTCATGGAAAACAGCCAATTTAAATTCAATTGTAGTGAAGCCGACTTTCTACATGACTCTGGTTTGTTCTGTAGCTCTTGGATCAGTGTCATACATCACCTTGCTACACCCGATGAAAAATAATCTGCAATAAATACTTTTTATGCCATTTACTGTACACTGTATCTCAGGAGAGGCGGTTGAAGGGCAGCAGGGAATAGTAATGGATGTAAAGAATATAACATTTTTGCTATACCTCTACTCGGATTTCATTCAGCCTGTGTCTTACTGTTTCATCCCTCGCTCTTATGATTAATAATTATAATTGCTGAGATCTGGGAACATGGCAACATGGCTTAAAAGGAGTCAGGCAGAGCATGAAACACGAGCAGCGGGCTACTTGGCCTTGAGTGTTTCTGAAATAAAGGAATTTGTGGTTTGTGGATTTTATGTGAGGTTTACCTCCGCTCATAAATGGAAAGGAAACTCAGCAGGTGGAGAATTATGTTAAGTTCTCATCATCACAGGAAGGTATGATGAAATTTAATCATGCTGGTGGTGACAGCATCATCGCGTTTGCAATTACAACGTGGTGAGAACTGCATCAAAAATCATGCTATGAGCCAAATGGCCAAATGTATTGGAGAGAGAAAACAGAAAACAAAAACAAACATTAAAATTCTTATCTGTTATTCTAATTGTCCAACTGCTCGTGTGTCATGCTTAGTTTGTCTTAATTAAAGCATTATCATTCTCTGCAATTACTTTAGTAGGTTCATTGTCACCATAACTGAGTAATGATATAAAATGTTTGTTTTTTTTTAAAAAGAGACAAGTTGATCCTTTAAACGGAAAGAATTTCTTGGTTTTATGTTGAAACTAGCACCCAGTGCCCTAAAGTAACTTTTCAGAGATTACAACAGGCTTAGAAATGTTTCTAAATTCAGGTCCCACTGTTGTCCAAGGTTATCCAAACCACCCGAGCTGAACCTCTGGTACACTGACCTTTAAGCTGCAGGCCAAATAAACTCATAGACCCAGAATTCCATTAGAGCAACAGCGATTCCCAGCTGGGGCAGGATGCTAGCAGGACAGACTTACATAAACACTGCCTGTCAAGGAAGGAACCTTGCTCCCGTGTCCTACATTTGTATTTGCTCTTCCCTCTTGGGTCCACTTGAGTAGCCGCCAAAACGGCAATTCTCCTGTGACCACTTCAATTTCCACCGATAGGGAACCCGAGATAAATCAGATAAAAAGGGAACATGCGTTTACATGAGATTCCTCTTTTTTTTTTTTTTTTTTCTTTTCTTTTCTTTTTTTGGTTGCACCCCTGAGAGCAATAACCATTCACAGAATCACAGCATCCAGAAATAACAATCCCCAGGTGGAGTCATGTTGACGAGTCCTGTTTTGTGCAATGAAAAATGGATAGGCGAGTGCTCTTTTGTACTTAAATGAGGAGTGAGGCAATAACACGAGCAGAGTTAGGGGCCCAATTCACACTGGAGCTCCTCCACGCTCTGCACTCCCTGTACTCATCGCTGTCTCTTCTCTAAACTACAAAGTACGGCCCCACTTCTGATACCAAAACTTTAAAGTCTGCTTGTATCAACTTTAATTTCAGGGTGCGAAGTGGAGCCGTGACTGATGAATGACAGGATGTTATTAGAAAGTCAGTGTAATAAATCTTTAAAGTAGGTCAGCAAAGTATCAGCTTAAAAGGAACACTGCTCCTGAACATTTTTCATTTAAGGTTTTTTTTTTTTTTTTTAAGATGTAGCTTCCAGAAAGATTTCTGATGATTTATATTTGAGCTTTGATCTTTAATAAAATGATATGATTGGGATTCACAGACTGTGGAAGTGTCAGGGTCACCTTGCCATTTACTTTTAGAAAATGTATAACTTTATATCATTTTTAGCTGTAATACCTGACACCTGTGATGGTGGTGAAAGTGAATTTGAGGCTGGCGACTTTTTAGGATCTAATAAAACTACAATAAATTGTCAATTAAAAAGTAATTGTGAGGTATTTAGTGTAATTTTAAAGGGAATCTAAGCATATGTTAGCATTTACCTCAAGTGTAGTGGTATGTAGTCTAATATATAAAAACCTCGACCAATAACCCAATAAACCAATAAAATGATCAGCAAGGCTGGAGATGGCAAGTGAGAAAATGTTTGAACCACCTCCCTTCAGAGTTCATTCTTGGACTGGAAACAGTGGTTGAGGGGGGAAAAGATCACCACAAGGTTCATTTATAAGCTGTTCTTCACATTATTTTCCTCATCAGAGTCTTCATTGAATTAGCTGTTCAGATTTCTGTTTGATTGCATTTTGTTTGTTTCTTTTGCCCAGAAATTAACTTCTAATCTAAGTTTTTACTGAACAAATTCAATCTGCTGATGAGGATCATGTGGTGTGTTCAAAAGCTCCAGAACAGCTACTGTACAGCTACAGCAAATCTGCTCCAACTCAGTCACCGCTCCGACTTTCTTGTATTAATGCAGTTGGTGGATGAAGGAAGTGTGTGTTGTTTGTATTACTGGGTGTGCTGGTTTGAAGCTGCAGGGTACGAGTGATGTAGTAGATGTCAGGACTGTGACACGCTGCTGCTGCTGCTGCTGCTGCTGCTGCTGCTGTTGCTGCTGCTGCTGCTGCTGCTGCTGCTGCTGCTGCTGCTGCTGCTGTTGCTGTTGTTGTCCCTGCGTGTGTTTGTCACAGCAACTGTTTTCCTGTTGTTGCTGTTGTTGTTGTTGTTGAGCACGTCCGGCCGCTGTCTCCTCTCTGCCAGCTACTGTTCAGCTGCAGGACAGACGCCTCAGAGCAAAGTGGGAATTTTCTAATTGTGTACGTGTATGAGTGTGTGTGTTTGTGGTCATCAGCATTTTTGTGAGTTTACATTCTATAGATTATCTGAGCTCATGTCTCTTTTACGTCTTGTTTGTTTTTTTTGTGTTGCTATATGCCTATATCTGTCTTTGCGATTCAGTGTGTGTGTGTGCGCAACAGACAGGTGCATGGGACCCCAGGCTCATTTAGCTAATGGGCTGTTTGTCCTTGGAGGCAACAGGGGTGACCTGCAGATGAGATGGATGCTCTGGCATAGAAGAGGGGCTCTGAAACTAGGACAGCATGTGTGTGTGCGTGCATGCGTGCACGTGTGTGTGTGTGTGTGTGTGTGTGTGTGTGTGTGTGTGCGTGTGCGTGTGCGTGTGTTGGCCTGAATATGGGTCCTCTACCCTCTAACAAGTTAAAAACAGCACTTGTAGTCATTCAGGTAATCCCCCTGCCATGTTGCTGCCTTCCTTCTTGCCACATTTAAAATCCATTACAGTCAGAGCAGCATATTGAAACTCGCTGCTAAATGGAGCCGCGGCTCTGGTTACAAACAGGCTTTACACTCCATTGAGACCTCCCTCTTTGTCTCTGTGGTACTACTTCTCTCCCCGTCTCTCTTTGTTTGCAACTGATAGTAAAATAATAAACCCTGGAATATCAGAGCAAAACAAGCGAACAATAACTATTCAATGTCTGATCACATTGAACAAACAAATAAAACACAAATGTTTTTTACATAAAAACGATGACAATGGTGAGATTAAAAAACCCATAGGCCTATGGGATTAGAAATACTTCACATTAAAGGAGCTAGTTGTAAGGTTTGCTAATACTACATAGCCAACATTAGCATTAGCAGCTGTATATTCACCAGTCTTGCCAAGAGCTTCAGCCATAGTCGTGTTTACAATACAAGAGGTAATAAAACCTACGTAGTCTGAGCAGCACTACTTCTTCAGGGCAGACCAGACGCTACACTGACTCGGTATCGGAAAGTGACGAGACAGTGTGAATGGGCCGCAGCTAGCTGGTTAGGATGTTGTTGCCTAAACCTAACGAAACCTCAACCATAGAGGCAGAAAATGCTCCTATGAGTTCTTTTTGGAGAAAGATTATGAGTTAATGAACTTAGCAGTCCGCCTGATTTGACATGTGTCCCTGCACACATTCTTTTATCTTTATGTATCTGTCCTTAGCTTTATCCCTTGTTCTTCCACGTCTGTCGACACACCACCACAAAAAGCAGCGACCCTTGTTCAAAAGACAAGCTCAGCTTGGCCTTCAGGATGGCGCTTTGCAGTGGTGGGTAGATCTCAGTACTAATGAGCGTTTGGCTGTCTCTCCATATCCGTACCCATCATCACAACTCCACCCTCTGCTGACCACAGAATACACATCATTTATAAATGATAGCCAAGCGAGGCCTCTTCAGTGACCTGGAACCATATTTGCCCCAGCTCTCTCGTTTTATTGCAGGTTTTCAAAGCAGAAACACATGTCTCAGCGGTTCAGTCGATGGGGGGTGGAGTGGGTAGGGGGTGGATGGCGGAGGGGTTTCTACGCCAACTTCAAGCCGCAGTTGATTGAAAGTGAAAGAAACAAAAAGATGGATGGCCAGAGGATTAGCCAGTGAGAGATGGGGGCAATGTACCGTGTTGTTTGAGGAAAGTACACACTCATGTTGGTGACATAACAAAATAACAGTTTCACTTTAGCATACAGTCTTTGCAACCTGTTTATATACACACGGATTTCTTGGCTCTTTTGAACGTTTTTTGGGCAGTTGTGTCTTTTTGAGACTTTTAAACTGAAATAATTCACTTGAGGCACAATTAGTCAGACACTCAGTTTGAATCTCCAAGTTTAGTTTAGTCTCTGACTCTTTGCTTTAGTGGAAGGAGTGAAAAAGATTTGGTTCTTTCCTTCACCAAGGAGCTGATGTTTGGTTTGTACAGATGAAATTAAACTGGACTGTTCAGTCCTGAGTTTCTCAACTTATTTGAATGAAACAGAGCCTGGTTGGAGGTTTCCAGTCTCTGGATGTTTTCTAGTTCATTACATTGTTTGTTTTGTCTTTTGTTAACTCAGTGGTTTGTGTGGACTCGGCATTTTTCCCCACTTTGTAAATGTTTAGTTGTTTGTCTTCAGATCAAAGGCTGCTCTGTTGCTGTCATCCACTATGTACTGAAATGAATCAGCTGGAGACAGGGTCAGAAAATGACCTATGGTAGCCAGTGAGGGTCAGTTCTCATATTAATACATGAAAATGAAAATTATGTCGGCATTGATTTTTATTTTCTAGGAATTATATGAACATTAATTTCTGAGCTTGACAGACATAGAATAGATTTCTCAACCCAGATTTAAGCGACCCAGCTGTACATTTCTCTCTCTCTCACACACACACACACACACACACACACACACACACACACACACACACACATATACACATACACACACACACATAAACACACACACACACACACACTGGAAAGTGTGCCAACTGAGCATTGAAGCCTGCCGCATCCCTCGCCGCTCATCCTTCCATGTCATTCATCACGTCGCCCTTTTAATGACACCACCTGTGTCAACAGCGAGGGGTCCACTGGAGTGTGTGTGTCTCTTTGTGTTTCTGTGTGTGTGTGTGTGTGCGTGTGGATTCTTGTTTACAGGCATGTTCAGATAACACGCAGGTCACATCTGGCCTAGCAAGACACACACAAATACACACACACACACACACACACACACACACACACACACACACGCTGATGGTGCCTCCGAGGGATGCTTGACCCTTGTCCACGCCTCGTGTCGTCTTCCTCCAACAGAGATCAGTCACCGTCTCGTAGCCTCGATCATGTCACTTTACCACAAGCGAGGTGCGAACAGCCACCGGGGCCGACTGATGGGAGTCCACGCTAGGATTTTTCATGAGTATTGACAGTGTGGATGTGACTGTGGAGAGAACAGCTCGCGTTCTAAGGACGACCATGTCATAACAGCTGCCCAGTTAACCAACTTATTTGTTTTCAAGCTTTGTGTGTTGACAAGGTTTTATTTCTACGATCTAGAGGAGCGTGTGATGCTTACATGGAGTTATCTGGTTTTTATGCATCCATAGTACTTTCACTGTTATCTGCAGCTGCATTTGTAAAGATACAAACTGTTCAGTTTCCTTTGCACAATCTCTCTGCGTCTGTGTAACATCACAGGCAAAGTCCCTCTATGCCAACATGGTCTCAACAGATCACTCTACCCTCACATGCCGTATGGCGATCCTACCACAGGGGGCATTCTTCAACAAAGTCTTCTTGTATTTTATTCTAGTATCGTAAAATAAAATGAAAGAAATGGAAATGAAAGTTGGAAATTGTAATTTCCTCTAAAAAAAACACAGAACATACAGTACTTTATTAGAAATGTGTCAGAAGTTTATGAATGGATACAAAAATGATGCATCGCAACCTGTACCTTTACAATACAACTCTGCCTATTCACCACAGGATTTTGCTCTGTTAACAATCTGACAGAATTACATCACAATACAACACAACATGAATATCTGAATATAAAATCACATCACAGCTGATGGTTTCGACGCTGGACGGTGTTGTGTGCAAATACATGAATGAAAGTTGGATAAATTAAACATCTTTATCAGGGAGGTGTAAAATAATAGCAGACAATTTTAGGGTGGATTTTTTTTTGTTTTTGTTTTTGAAAAAGTAAAACATATATCTTTATTTCTCAATCATGGTTTCACAAAGATGCATATCAAAAGTGGTTATTTGTACTGTACAAACCAAAAATATATATCAAGGAGGAGCAAGAACAAAAATCAGAACATCATGCCTCAGAGCAGAAATAGGTCTTATAGATGAGATTGAAGCAGATGTGGTCGACTGATTATGTGGGGTAGCATGTGTGTGCATTTGGATGTGTCTAATGAGCTAATGGGTTTGTTTTTGTTTGTCTGTGAGTGTATCTGTGTGTGTATTGCTGTTTGTTGACCACGATCAGTCCCTGTAAACAGCCTCTCAGTGTCTGGGACAGTCAATAAATACCAGTTAAACCCTCCCCACCCCCCAGTCCACAACCCACCCCACCCCACACACACAGACACAACACAGACACAACTGGCTCCAACAGGGGAGAGAACCAATCACAGCAGAGCTCGTCTGATTGGAGGGAGATGACATAAGTTTTGTCAATAAAACAAAGGGTGTGTTTTCCATCTTAACAAGACATGGAGCCTGGTGTGTCTCAGAGACTGAGCTCAAATTTGACTTGATATAAATCAGCTGTTGTTTGTTTGTTTATTTGTTTGTTTGTTTTTGCAGTTTTGTTAATCTAGCAACAATTATTGTTGATCTAGTAAGTGATGTTCTTATTTCTCTACTGTTACTGTTATGTCTTCGGAAAAAGTCTGTTTTCCCGTCTAATATGGGCTATTTTTTCAATGAATCTCCTCATTGTTTTAGACTATATCTGATCTAGAGTTTTAAAAAAGACTAAGAATTCAGAGCTGTAAAAGTGTTTTGGGCTGCCGGAGCACCCTGAAGCGTTCAGTTCATGTGTTCAGTCCATAACATTTTCATTGTTTTTTGCTAAAGGGCAGAAAAAGGTCAAAAATATATAAAAAATGGACTGGATAGCGAACATTATCAACCCAAACAGACACAAAAGTTTCTGAGGATGACTTTTTGCAGCTATGAATAGCTAAATGCTTTTATTTTTTATCAGCAACCTTGAAATCTTTGCTGGGAAATGCTTGTTTCCAGTTTTAAAGTATCATAGACATCTCATTTTGTAATAACATAAAAAGACATGTTAAAGGGAAGTCGTATTCAAAGTGACAGTTATGTTAAGAACAGGTTATGACCCCTCACCACCCTCTAACCCCTGATAGTTCACACCTCTGTCCAAGAGAGAGTTAGTCACTCTGTCCAAACACATCTTGACACTCAGCTGTATCTCCTCCCCTCACAGGTCCAGAATGTTCCAGAAACTTCACGGCTCCCCGGGGCATCATCAAGACGCCGGGCTTCCCCGAGAAGTACCCCAACAACCTGGACTGCACATTCATGATCTTCGCCCCCAAGATGTCGGAGATCGTGGTGGAGTTCGACAGCTTCGACATGGAGCCCGACACCACGCCACCGCCGGGCGCCCTCTGCCGATACGACTGGCTGGAGATCTGGGACGGCTTCCCTGCAGGTGAGGAGAGGATTTGGATCAGGTTCAGATCAAAGAGGAATGGTTAATATGATGCTATACATTTGAGATTGTTCATTTTCACTGATTAACAGACTTAAGCGTCCACAAGCATGATTTAAATTTTGTAAGCATTATATGAACCTTCAAGGCCGTTTCAAGAATTTCAAAATAAAACTCAAGCTAACCAAGCACATCAGTTCCGTCATAATAATTCAGAAAAGTATCCTGTCCTACCAAACCAAAACATGCTGATTTTCTCCAAAAGAAATCTCATTCACTGAGAAGTTGGTGAATTCGAAGCCGAATTTAAATGACAAGTTGTTATTTTTTTCACAATTTAACAGATGATCCTCATTGTTTCTCCCCAAAAGATGAGCTATGTTCAACTGTTTTCACCTTGTGCTCCCAAGCAAAAAAACCTTGCCATGGTACAACAAAAAACGAAATTTCCATTCTTCCATTGAAATGACTTGTTTAGTTTGTTTTGCTTGAGTTACACATTTCTATTTGAATGAGCACTAAAACACCACAAATGACAAGATGCATAAAAAATACAGCTGATTGCACATTAGATTTGGGGGAAGACTGATGCCATTCTCATGCTAAATATGAATCTACTGCCAGCAACCAGTAAGCTTAGCATAAAGACTGGAAAGTAGCACCTCCAAAGCTCAATAGGAGGGGAATAAGGAAATTTCACAAAATGTTGAACTGTTCCTTTAGCATCCAGAAACTTACAGCAGGTACTAATCACTAATGGCTGAGCTGATGCTCAGTTGTATCAAGTATGCAGGATACACTGAAAGAGACCAAGCTAGTGAAAGAGAGACTCGTTGTTCCTTTACCAACCGCACTCTGAAAATCAGCTCTCCGCACATGAATGACGAAGAAGCAACCTGCTCTACCCTCTGTTCACACTCCTCGCCTCATTTGGACCGCCTTTCACAGCTTCCATTGTCGTCTAATTAGCCGTACAGTGCGCAGATAATGGTGAGAGCTACATACCTCGGACAGGCCTGACTAGGCTGCCAGGATGTCCACAATACTCGCTGCTGTGCCCAAAGCTTTGCCTGATCATTGCCAGAGGAGGGGACTGGCATGGGAATATGAGGGACACAAAGACTGGCACAGGTAGACAGACAGTGACATACACTTTAAAGCCGTGCCAGCATACATAACATGCCAGGGCTTTTCCTGTCAAATGATCTGTGTGTGTGTATCCGTGTGCACTCAGGTGTGTCTGTTTGCATGAACATTGATGCATGTACTGCGTCGGCGTGTGACGCTATAGAGCCTGTGTATCCCTGTGTTTGCTGAGTGAACGTGTGTATCGGTGCAGATAACAAAGCGTCTCTGTAGCAGGGTGAAGACCTGAATGTAGTCTCTAATCCCCATCAGACACTTTCGCAATGTTAACACTAACATCAAACATTCCCATCATGCACTGCTGTATTCTTTGAGAAATTTGCATCAGTTCTGCAAAAAAAAAAAAAGATCATAAATATCATGATTGGAGAGTTGTTAATTCTGCAGAACATATTTTGTCACTTTGACAAAAACATACTTATCACAAGGGCCACATCTGATGTCGGAAAACACAACATCTCAGCCTTCAGGGCTACCGTACATATTGCCTGTTGCTGGTTGTAGCAAAAACACACATAGCATCATAGCGTAACCAGATAAGGCAAAAAAAATTCAAAGTATAATCCGTCACAGATTGTCGACTACCTGCTTAAAACTGTAACTGATAAACATAATCCACCAGATTACTGAAGCTCGGCATTCCACTGCCGTCGCTTCGTGTTACTTTTTTTTTGATTATTTGCCTCCAAAGCCGAAGGAAAAATTGGAGAAGCGTCTTTTTTTTCTTTTTTCTTTTTTCTTTTTTATAATATTTCTAATTTCATTCTGGGCTGAACACTCCCTCCTTCAGTCCTCGAGAGGCTGCAGATACAGTATCTCCACGAAACAGGAGGCACCACAAGCCTGGCATTGTTTCTCTCCGATAAGAACAAGATGAAATGGGCAGCAAACTGTGGGCAGGCGGGGACATCAGCAGCGCTCAGTGTTTAGACACGAGACAGTCTGTCGCTGTGTGCTGCATGTAAGAAAATCACGTTGTTACAGGAGATTTTAGCCCCAGTTTGTGCCTCTCATGTTTAATCATCACATTGAGTCACCATGCTCAGCATCTCTTTTCCTGAAAGATAAATCCCCAGAAATCTTATGCAGAAACCCAGACGGCTGCTTGATTAGCTTAACTTTTAATGATGTGAATCAGAATTTAACACTGTTATTGTTATTGGGTATATTTACCTAAATCAATATTATTTTCCATAATTTGTCATGCAGATAAATGAAGGATAAATGTCATTTGAGGTTATTTTTTGAAGACTGGTGAACTTTGGAAATGGATTAAAATGTCTTTGGTTTGTTGATTATTTTTGGTAGCATTTTGTTTTATTTTAGGGGCCCATCATTTCCAAGCGAATTCAATTGATGCACTTACAGTTAATGAATTCCAGTTATTCACCAGCATAAATCAATGAAAACAGGTCAACTATGCATTCAAAAATATGAAATTTGTCTGCAGGCAAGCATGAGATTCAAGAAATGGATTATGACAAACTACATCATCCTCTACAGGAGATTTCCTAGAAATTGATTAAGAAATGACTTGTGTGACTGTATTTGTTCATCCAGATGGATATAACAGTCTTTGAGGATGTTTTGAATTAAACTCAGGGGTTTATCTTTCTTAAAATTTCATGATTAGTTGATACATAACTGGCAAAAACTGATAGCAAATATTTCACTGACTTGTCGACTTGTTTCTTTAGCCACAGGGTACAGAGAGCCACAATTTACTGACTTGATATTAACATCAAGTAAAAAAGGGAATTCTTCCAATTTAATACGCTGAATTTAAATGACCATTAGTGATTCTTTTTGAGTCATGAAAATGGCTTTTTTCATCTCTCTGCCATACTTCATTTCTCTCACAAAAATGTGTCCAATCATGTGAGGACTAATCTTTCCATTTTCAAAAAGCAGAATTATACCATTGCTTTAATTAGATGACAGTAATTCTGCCACATTAAATATAGAGTTCAAATCTTAATTTAACTACCTGGATTCAATGTTGTGAATGTGGTAACTAACAGGATGATAAAACACACAGATTTGACACAATACCCTGCACTGTCTCGAGATAAAAGGACTATTCTTTGCCGTTCCTGATGTGATTATATATAGACCGTTTATATATAGTGTTTGGATAATAAGTGCCAATACAGTATACGGTGGAAATGAGAGTTTCTGCTAGCTGTTATGTCACCATTTTTCCTATCTCAAGGGCACAACTTCACTTATGAGAGGTGAGAGATTGGAGCTGACTGGGGATCAGCTGCTCACTGTGACTGTCTGATACAGTTTGATCAGGACAGGTTAAAGTTTTGGGCATTTAATCTAAATGTGACGTTTTTAGACTTGAACTCTGTGTAGAAGGGATGTGACACATTAAAAACACAAGTCTCAAACTCGTGTGTTTCTGCTTTCAGTCACGTAGCGTTTCCCAGGACAGTGAGGTCAGGGAAGGACAAAGTGAATAATACAAGCGCTCTGCAGTTGATGAGTGAGGACGCTGACATTCTCCTTTTTCTTCATCTCCCCTGTTTCATCTCTCATTCCCTTTGTCTCTCTATCACCCCTATTCCCTTTTCTCGTCCTCCCTTCTTCTCACTTCATCTCTCCTTCACCCCCCCCCTTCCCCCAGTGGGTCCTCACATTGGCAGATACTGTGGCCAGACTTCCCCGGGCCGAGTGATCTCCTACACCGGCATCCTGTCCATGACCATCACCACTGACAACGCCATCGCCAGAGAGGGATTCTCCGCCAACTACACCATCCGTGAGAGGAGCCTCCCCCCGGGACACGAAGATGAGGGTGAGCAGCTGGATTAGTGATGAGAAAGGAAGGCGGTGGGGGGTGTTGTGTGATGTGGAGGGTACAGATGTCATCTGGCATTAGGAAGGACCAGGGTTCATTTCCTGGGTATGTTTGTGTTGTATATTGTAAAGATGCTACTACAGCTCATAAAAATTGCCTCACCTATAGCTGATTACTCAGTGGAGTGGTTGAATTAGTGGTTTATCAGTTCACTCAGCTTCAACGCAAGTGTCCTTGAGCAAGACGCTGAATCCCTACCAGCTCGAACGGAGTTGGTCTATATGTGATCTTTGACCCCTGACCTCCATGTTGGAAGTAGAGCAAGCAGAAAGAGAATCACCCTTCATATTAACAAGATGCAACAAAGAAAAAAATGCGACTTCTTCTGGATTTAGAGAATTTTCCACTGCTATGATCCCGTATTGTTCTTGCATATATTCCAACCCTGTCTCCTATCAATTACCTTTATCTACAACATATTTGCACCAGCAAATATGGTTTGAAAGAAACATGTTACAAATTTACAATTTACAATTTACAATTTAAAAATTAACGCAATGAATTCACAGAGAACGTGTTTGTTTTCTGCCACAATATCACATCTTGCAGCACAATAATCACTCGCAGTGACTGCAGCATTGTTAAACCTTTTTGTGTAGGAACTCACAGCAGCTGGCTAATGTTTGGGAAAGATTGAGATATGGTTTAATAGACAAAAAGTTACAGTGACCTCAGACACAACATATTTATTAACGTTTTTATTAACGATTCAATAACTTTAATCAAAGCGTTTTGTTGCCTAAACCACAGACCAGAGTCAGGATGCATAGCAGCCCAGTCTCTGGTGTGACAGTTGTTTGCTTTGTACGCCAGCCATCCTCTCCAAACACCTCCTGGCCACTTAGCTGCTGTTAATACATTTAACGCTTCATTCATTCAAAAAATACATCACCTCTGAGCATAATACAGCCAGCGATTGTGTTTCCTACAAAATGGATTTGCAGTCGCAGTTTAGTTGTATGGAAACGTAATTTCTAGGGGACATGGTTGGAACTCGCACAGGATGAAACCAGCTGTAGGAATCATTTGCAGCTACTGTTTGATTCAAGTCTGCTTGAACTTGAAATATCAGAATCAGGATCTGAGTTTTACTACAGATTGGTGTAAATGTAATCTTATCTCATGGCTCAAACTGAATTTAAAATGTGATTTGGTTCTGGTAAATACAGCCTGTAGTTTCATCAGTCTAACCTACCTCGAACTCTTATCTCCTCCTTTTGAACGATGTATTTGGCTGATATTATCACCAGATGAAGCATTTCTCATTGTTGCTTTTCGGTCTGCTTTTACGTTCTCGTCCACATGTTCTTTAACATTCTTTAAAGCAGTTCGTCTGCATTAGTTGACTGTATGACCTTGTTTGAAGGCCTGTAGAGATTTAAGTTATGTTGGTTCGTATGGTTCTTGCACTCTGGTGACCTCTTCCCCACTCACTCCAGTTTAGGAATGTGAGTGTGTACAGAGGTGAGTTTACCTAAGGTCCCATGGTGATTTACATGGGCACTTGGGGAGAAATGAAAATAAAATTCTATATTTCACTGCTCTAAATTGATATTTAAAGACTTAAATCAGTTACTGTGTATTTATTTGGTGTCTGGGTCAGTGTTATCCTTTATCTGAAGAGTCACATGTCTCAGCTGCACACACTGGTCAGTGAAGCTGTTTAATTCTTTCTTTTCCTTTGTTTAATGTGCAAAAATAATTATTGAGTTACCGCAATAAATACTGTATCTACTAGACAACGTAAACTGGCTTTCAGTACTGTCAGACCATACACAAAATAGGCATAAGAAATATCCAATATTGACAAAACAATCTCAAGTCACTGGCCATGTAGTAGATTTTCTTGAGCTTTTGATCGTATCAAATGAACTTCGTCAATAGACAGAGTTTGTCAGTTCTCATATAATTTCCATTTTTTACACATACACATAAAGGTATTTGAATTTTCAAAAAACATCTAAATAAATCAGAAACAAAACCACTGACCAAATCCTCCGTACATCATTGCAGGGCAAGAGCAGCATATTGTAAAGCTTTTTTTTTAACTTAAATTTGAAAAATTTAAGGTAATTTGTATATTACATTCAACACAATGCACCATTCAATGACTATACAACACACTCTATCAGGAACAGGCTCTGAAGTCTCATATGTATGTAGACAATTCACCAGAGGGGTCAAAGTCATTATCTTCACTTTTATTCATTTCTCTTGTTTGTTTTTGCCATGGGCAAGATGTGGGTGTTGTTGGGTTGTGTGAGTGTGTAGGTGCGTGTGTGTTATGTCTGATATTGATGGTGAGTGTTCATGACAATGTGATAATACATGGATGTAGTCTACATGTATCAAACATGTCTGCATGCACTGTGGTATGTCTGAGGGATAAATCTGACCCTCTAGTGTTAGCTGGGATGGCTGAGAGCTGCAGTGGTGTTAGACAAAGCTCTAATTATCTTAGCTTAAGTAACACACACACAAACACGCACACACAGACAGACAGAGACAATTACTCTTGCCTTCAGACCCCCAGCTAAGCTCAACAGATTGAATTAAAGCCTCTTGACAACCAAATCACATTGTCTTTTGTCCAATTTTTTTTACAACCGCTCTGATGCTATAAACCACCAATTCCCAACCAGGGCTACTTGTACCCAATGGGGGTACCTCAGCAGTTGCCAGGGGGTACGTGGAAAGATTTTAAAGAAGCTAAACTAATTTGGAAAAAAAGAATCATGAAAGAAATCATGTTGTGCAAAAAGTCCACATATCCCATAAAGTCAGCAGTGCTAAAGCTAGCTAGCTGCAGAGAATAGCTAGCAGAGAAGTCTAAACAGTTCTCTAAAAGTACAAATCATGAATAAACAGTTCAAATAGTTAAAGTAATGATTAAACAGTTTAAATAGTTAGCTAAAAGTAATAGGTTGATGGTTGAAGCAGAGAGCTATGAAGCATGGTTACATGGTTACAATATCCAGCTTCTGCTGCTGCGAGTTCGCCAGCAAATGCAAATGTGACCAAACCAACATAAACATAAACTCAGTTATCGCTTTATAATAGTGTTTTTTAAAGAACAGCCAATTCAGTGAACACATTTGGAACATGACGGGTGGTGCCATTGAAGGCATTGGTACTTGCGGGGGTGCGTCTGACAAAAACGGTTGGGAACGACTGCAGTAAAAATTTATCTTCTATTTACACTGATGTTTACACCAATGTTGTGCCTTCAGCCTCTTAAATCTTTCAGCAAGAGCTTCCATTCAAGCACCATCTCTGCTAACAGCCACAGGGGAATCAAGCTCTGATATCCTGCAGTGAATTTACGGTTTTCTCTCACTCCGTCTTGCCATCACCATCAGAAACGGCCTCCAGCTGGGCCTTTGATCAGCTGAACCACCGGTGCGGGCGTCAGTTTTATGTCCTGTCTTTCCTTTTTGGATGGAGAAGTAGAGGGATGGGACTTAAGTTTGTCCCTCGTGCCTGCTGTGAGCGGGACATTGAGGTCGTGTCATGAATAAAAATAAGAAAAGAGCAAAAGAGAAGCTTGTGGAGGTGGGAGCTGAGGCAAAAGGAAAAACAAATAATTTGAGGCTTTTTTAGGAATAAACTGATGCATCAGCTAAATCATACCAGTGTTTTCTACTTTCTCATTGTCTACCTGCAGTTTCAAAGCATGTTCTGGCTTGAATCCGCTGCAGAGAAAACTACTGAATTGTAAGATTTTGGTCTGAAAATTGTCAAGTTAACAAATCTCGAGGATGAGGACAAACTCCAGCTTTGTGTTGCCTGTTTGGTGATGTTGCAAGTAGACTTTCTCCCTAATTTATTTGTGGAAATCGGAATGATGTAACTATGTTTGTGTCAGTCTGGCAGACCCTGTGTCTCCAGACAGCCCTCCCACACACACACACACACACACACACACACACACACACACACACAAAAACACACAAACACACGTTTCCTTTTGTGCCCCCTCCCTCTTCCTTCTCCTGGCTCCCCTGCTGTTACAGAGTGGACACTGCCTCCTCAGAGATAGACATGTACTTTGAGTTTATCCAAATACTGTTTTTGAAAGTGTTTCGTAAGGACACGGGATTGTGCAGTTTCCTCAATCCACAGAGCAGAGCACCATCCTTCAGATAAACATTATTACCAAAATTAGAGCTTCACACTACATTAGCTGCGAAATGCGCCTGTGTGGGTTTGTGTCTATTTATATGTGTTTGTGCATGAGAAGCCTACATATATATATAACAGCTATTTTCATTATTGTTTCATATGCAGATTATTTCCTTTTAGTCAGTAAAGAGAGAAGTAGCAAGTCCTCTCATTTGAGAAGTTTAAACCAGAGAATATTTGGCATTTTTTGCTTGAAAAATAACTGAAACAATAAAACCGCTATCAAATTAGTTGCAAATTTTCTGTTGAACGACTTATCAATTCATCAACTAATTACTGCAGCTGTAATACGCAGTTAAAAATCATGGTGTATGCTGAAAGGATTACTAGTAGATGATTATTGTTTAGATGGTCAACAGAAAATTAATTGATGACAGTTGTGTTTTCTCGTCGCTAAATGTGATGATTTTATATCATAAAAGTGAAAAAAACAGAAACTGGTCATAGTTTTACAGCAAATGAGTGTTGGTCAAAGGAAAAAAATCAATATTAAGACATCGCTCTGGGCTCCGAGAGGCTCTGATTGGCATTTTTCAGTACTTTTTGACATTTGATCATTGAAATAATTCATCAAATAAATGAAAAAACAGACTGACAGATTAATCAATAATGAAGAAAATCATTAGTTGCAGACGTATATATCAGTGCTGTTTGAGAAAAGCCATCAGAAAGCTGTGAGTTTCACAAGTTAAAAGTCATTCTTGATTGGAGTTTTAGCAGTTTTAGCTATATATTTTTTATTATTTTCAATCTGTACACATTGGATTTGAACCAAAAACAATGAGGTTTTAAGAGCTTCAGCTTTAAGAGTGTTTGAGGGCCTTTACTATAACACAAGCCAATCCAGGGTTTTTCTGTTGTTTTAAGCTTTCAATTAAAATTCAGTAACAAATCTGCAGTTTGTGGTGGGTTCCAGCCCCAAATGTCTGTATGTAGGGTAAGTGTGTAACTGTATGAATAATTGTACAGATGCATGAGTTTGGGCTTTTGTGCTGTGAGTGGTGACCGAACTCTGAACTTTAACGTAAAGCGAGCGTCACTAAACACAGAGGCTATTTCAAGTGACCCCTGTGTCTGACTGGCCAGCAGGGAGCAGGGACACACACTTTACAATGTCTGGGTGACACTCTAATCACACTGCTCACTTGTTTTTTTCTGCCTGAGCCAGAGATGAAATGAGCTCTTTTCCTACACAGATTTATGACTTTAACTTGAGGTGTTTCCTTTAGAATCCGGGCTCTGAGCTGAATGATAAATTCAGCCATTAGCAGCAAAAATGAGGGGAGCAAAATTCAGCTCACCCAGCTAACTATCTGTGAAATAGCCTTTTTAAACTCATATTAAAGGGGCGGTTAGTATGATTGTGATCACAAAAAAATTTCCCCTTGTGACCCGACCATAATTAATGTGCAGTGGAATGATGTTTAGGTACAAAAACACACACAGACCACCACAGTCTGTAGCATGATGACATATCTTTATCATATCTTCTAAACGACGACAGTTATGGTTAGGAAATTGATCCAACTGGGTTCCTTGTGGGGATGACAACATCTGAACAGTTAATTGTGTCATGCCATTAGCTATGACAGAAATCCATTTGGGAGATCAGTTGATTCAAATGATTTTATTATTGCTTAAAAAGAAATTTTACACATTAGCTTGGCAACATTTTACTCCACATCACTGGGTATCGGTCATAACTTTGAGCTTCAATGTCGCATTTGAAGTCTTGCTAATTAGCTTTTTTCTGTCTTTGGCAGATTTTGCTTGTATGGAGCCACTGGGCATGGAGTCAGGGGAAATTTCTTCAGAGCAGATCAGCGCCTCCTCCCAGTACAACTCCAACTGGTCCCCTGAACGCTCTCGCCTCAACTACCAGGAGAACGGCTGGACGCCCTCAGATGACACCGTCAGGGAGTGGATACAGGTCAGTGAAGTTTCTTTCATTCCTCTGTTTGTTTACATCCAGCTGCAGAGCATTTACAAAGCTGCTTTAGGTGGTTGAAATAAAGGCCACAAATGAGAATGAATGCACAGATATATACAGTATAATAAAGTGATTAAGGTGTTCAAGCACCAGAACATATCTAAGATCGTGCCACTTACTGTGGAGAATTCTTGAAGTCATCTGGAAAAAAGAAATTATGTCACATTGGCCCTCATTTTAGAGTCTGCTCTCAAAATCTGCGTATGCTCATTCACTCATGGAGAAACTGTTCCTGTTTTTGAACTTGACTGTACCACTGAGATCTTGTTCACAACTGGTTGGAATATTGTTCACTCATTTGTACCATTGCTCCACACGTTATAGGGATGCAGAATGGAAAAAAATAAGCCAATATACATTATTTATTGGATCCTGCCTCTTCAGCACAGTTGACATTTCTCATCGTCATTGTGAAATCCGACATAGCAACCTGCAGTCACTAAATGTGGAAATAGAGCAGCCCAGTGTTTCATTTCTTGAAACATATTCAATATATTTTCCAGCTTGAGGCTGAGCTTTGAGCTCCTGAGTCTTGTTTGGCTCCGTCCACATATCAGAGACAGTGCAAATTACTGCCTCTGTTTCAGTCTGCAACCAAAGCCAGCATGTTATACACTGTTTATTAATACTGTGCAGCTTTCTCCAGAATGGTTCAGAGCATTTAAACTGGTGCGAACAACACCATATACCATATAAGCTCAAGTGGCAGCAAATTATTGCACTATGATGCCCATAAATAGCCCATGAGGTTCTGTTGTCACCCTTAGAGATTGCAACATAATACTGACCTTTTAAAAAAATTCTGATGATCATGAATATTGGGAGATGTCACTAATATTGATTTTTTTTTTTTTAATTGCTTTTTATATGCACATACAACATTTGCGCACTTTGTCTTATCTCTCATCTTGTCGTAGCCACATTCATACAGATGTTACGCAAGATTATTGTTTGTTATAA
Source organism: Seriola aureovittata (assembly GCF_021018895.1). Classification (NCBI taxonomy): domain Eukaryota; kingdom Metazoa; phylum Chordata; class Actinopteri; order Carangiformes; family Carangidae; genus Seriola; species Seriola aureovittata. Next base: position 5,210,630 of record NC_079375.1, read on the forward strand.
TCTAGAGTTTGCTTTTAAAATATAATAAGTACAACAAACATTATGTTTTGCTAATTTACTGCTGCAGTATATTCACAGTGTTGTATGAAATAGCAAGAAGTTGCATGAATTACAAAAGAGTTGAAAGCTAGGCTAAAGCTAGGCTAGCTAACTTTCAGTCATTTGTGTCTCATTTAGTTATGTTTGTTAAGAAAATAAATTACACTTATGTTGGTTCATCATAATGGATGGTTTTTTGTTTGTTTGTTTTTTGGAGAGAGAGAGAGAGCTGTGAGTAAAAAAAAAAGTAAATTTAGGTGTGCTAGCTGTGGGCTCTCTCCAGCTAGCTTTAGCTCCCCTATGCTAGCTCTGTAGTTGGTTGTCTCTCTGTGGCAGAAGTTGTAATGAATGTGACAGTGACTTGGGCAATGCTTTTAGCTTTTGTGTGGCAGAACATTATATCTTAAGACCATAGGCAGCAATGATTTCTTGAAAGCTAAGTAGGGAGAAACAAAGACTTCAACACGTCTTCAAGATAAATGCAACATCTTTGACATGGACAGTCAAACCACAGCCTGACTGATGCTTAGATTGAGCTGTTTTTTCCTGTGCTCTCGAACACCACTGAAGAAGAGTGTAATCCATCATGTTTGGTTAAAATCACAGGAACTAGAATCTGATTTGTTTTGATTCCTCTTGGCACCAAATTATCAGACCTGACGGGATGAAAGGTCACCAAAACTTTAGAAACTTAAGAGTCCTGGCTCACATACAGTTGGGCTTTGAGAACTCCAAGCAACAAGCACACATGTTTTCCTAATCTGATTTGAACCAATGAAAACTGATTCTAAGTGAGATGTCCTGCACCCCACCACCCCCCAAGATAGTCTCTGTGATAAGGTGCGGCTGAAGTCCAGGACTGTCCCATTGTTCAAGACAGGAACTCATAGAGGAAGACTCACAATGCCCCTTGCAGTAAGAGCAGGCCCTCACTTCCTTCCTGTGGGGGTTACAGCAGGAAGCAGACGGAGAGACCGCCTTAGTGCTGGATTAGTACTAGTAGCACTCTATTGTCTGTCTGGGGACGTCTTTTAGCTACTGGGCCACAGCTGAGTCCTCTGGGATATCATGATATGACAGCATTTTAATAGAGGTTAATGGCTTTATATATGGAGAGAACCTGAATTTACATGAAGGTCATTCAATATTTAGAATTCATGCTCTTTCCCTTATTTTAAATCAATATCAAAACCATCCTCACTTTTAAAATTTAAAAATGGTCATGGAATTACAAGGAGATCATCTTGATACTTTCCTACTAACTCAGAGGGATGATAAACTAGCGCTACCAATACATATGTGCAGTAGTCAATACATTTTCAATTCGATTTGACCCTTTTTCCAAATGCTATAGACAAGCAGAGTCAGAGAGCTCTGTGGGTAGAGTCCAAATAACATGAATAGAGTCTTTCAAACTTACCTTATTGCTCTACTTTGTTGTAAAATCTATTTCTATTGTATATCTAATGTTTACCTTAACCAACAGTTATAGAGACAAAATATTAGATTGATCTATCATAAACTAACAGTTTTATGAGAGGTACGGTTAGAGAAAAAATGTTTGGTTCTTTTATATACATGTAACTTTAAGTCAAGTAAAGACGACTTGTTTGGATTTCATGCAGTAGCTCTCATCTACATTATATAATCCTACAAGCAAGACTTCAGTAGGTCTAGACCCTCAGGGGCCCTGAAGGCCTCAGGTTCACAGATTCACTGCCCCAGGTGTGGCAGTTAGTACACAGTAATGTTAGTAATAACTGGTAGCACTGGTTTGTTTTTGGGCCTCTGGGCAAAAGCAGAGCGCACTGTACCTGGTGGATACTTGAATACAACAGGATACACACACAATGCACAGACAGTGGGTGGAACCAGGGGCGTCCATTAGTTTGTTTATACAAGTAGTGTGTATGTAGTCCTGTTTATTTGCATTGTTTTAATAGTCCTCTATTCAGTCAGAGGTTAATGTTATTGACCAAGTTCAGGTCAGGGGAACCAGCTCTGCATTTCTTCATTTATAAGGGTTTTAAAAGTGTATTTTTAGTATATTGCTCAATAACTATCTTGAGCAGTATATGTAATCTACCATCTTTTTGTTCCACAGCATGTTTTGGCTCCAATACAAGAAATCACCCTTGATAATGCAGGACCTTTAATAAGTGTTGTTTCAGATGACATCATGCTTTAGTTGTGCAATTTAACAAATAATTACAGACCAACTGACACACACACAGTGAGAGTGGGACTTTGAGGGCCCTTGGACAGCCGGAGTCCTGAGGCAGTTGCCTACTTTGCATGCTGGGTAACACAGAAATGCTTTTTAATACTCTTACTGGCAGTTTACAGAAAGCAAACATACTGAGCTAAATATAGCACAAGCAGTAATTTACCTGCCTCCTTGACATGCTCCACCCCACCGTCATGTCACCAAACTCCCCTCTATGCAGATACAGAGCAGAAGCTGTCAGATTTTTTTTTTTTGGTTTTGCTTGATTTGAGCCCTGAGGAGAAAAAAAACCTACCAAATCTTTGGACTTTTTCCACTTCCCACATTTGATCACAGCAACCACCACAATTACAGTAAAAGCAAGAGCCTGCTCATTTCTCATAATATAGAAAAAATGGAGACGTAAAACACCTGGTGCAGTTTGCTGAGCATGGATGTGCCTTGTCAGCAGCATCGTGCCAGTGCTTCCCTGCACACAGCCTCTGCTGCCGGCCTCTGACCGGCTCCAGTGTTTTCCATCAGGACACGCCGACTGTAGATACTAATGGAGGTGACAGCGCTCCTCCTTCAGCTCACCAATCATGAGATTTGCACCAGCGACCTCTCAGTCACACGCTCTCTCTCTCTCTCTCTCTCTCTCCTCCGGCCCGAGGCTAGGCGCTGCGGTGTCCAGTTTGGTGTGTGAGGACAGATTTCTGTATGTGTGTGTGCTCTTCTCCTGCTCAACGAAAGCTTTGTTGGCAGTCCCTCCTGAAGAAACGGCAGAACATCCCCCTGCCACGGTGATTTATAGCCTCAGAACCGGTGCTGTTGCTCACCCTCAGACTCTGTGAGGCCTTTGAGTTATGACTGGTGGTTTTTGTGAGGAGAATATTCCATTTTATTTGATTAAGTGTGGTGCGTGGCCAACTCTGCACAGCATGGTGTGCCTTACGGCTTTCCATTCATCTTACTTGAGAAGAAAATTATGACTTAGTTAATTCTTGCATGCTTGCCTCCTCCACTGCAAACACCTCTATTATTAATTTAAAGGCATTTATATTTTATTGATACTATTTTCAGGTTACTATTCGTAATGTTGTCAGGGTGGTGTTACCCAGTGGCAATTTGGATGGCGGCAGACGGTGAGCTCATTATCTAGCTTTATGATAAATCTGTAATCATATTTTGCACTATAGTGCCTCATTACATCAGTTTGCTGGATATTTGTAATGAAATGGAAATCCCCCATATCTGTAAACCACATTTTAAGCCAAGTAAGGCTTGACAGAGGAATTAAGTGTAATGCTCATTTTACTTGTGCAAATGAGCTTTTAAAGTAACTTTTAATGTGAAAATGATATATTAATCCATGCTTGCAATGAGAAACAGTCATTTAAAAAGAGACTTTTACAGTTATTATTAAACATATTGAACAGCACAAGCAAAGTGAAGAAGGAATCGACATTTCAAGCAATCTGACTTCATCTCAAACACATACAAGTAAAGTCTTTAAAAATCAGATCAGATACAAAAACAGGACGTGATTGTCACTTTCAAGCTCCATTCATATGAATGTGTCCCAAAAACCAGCCAGTAGGTGCATCTGCACAAGCTGTAGTAAACTGACTTGTTATTGAACACTGTGATGTAAGCCCAGGAAAGGCTTCCTTCCCTTCTGACTTCAGGTATTTATAGACGCCCTGCTGTTTGTCTTCAGGATCTATTTGACGCCACCAGGAAGAACTCAGCGTTGTGCATCTGGAGAACACATTTGGGCCTTGTGTGAGCGACGTGTGTTGTCGAAGCTGGGCCGGGGAGGGGGGGGGGCCACAAGACAAAAGATCCTCCAGAGAGCGTTGCAGGGTCTCGCAGTCCAGAGCAGACCTCTGGAGGAAGGTGAACTTCCAAACGTGGGAAATACCAGTAACTGAGGGGAAACCTCAACACAAATCAGTGTCTTTGCACTGTGATAATCATGAATCTAATTTCTTTATCATGAGCGAGGAGAGGCAAAAAGGTGATAAAATGTGAGCTATGTCATTCATCACAGAAAACAAAGCCCCCAAACCAAGTGGCTCTAATTAGCGTTGGGCTCATTTCGGATTAAAATGTCAAGGCTGCTAAAAGGAAGTACTTTCATCAGTGCCAGAGTCGTTTAGAAATTATGTAATGAGATTTTAAGGGCCCTGCGGTTATAAAAGTTGTTCAGCAGATACATAATCATGTTAAAGTTCCAAATAAAAACATTAGCGTGTGATTTTTCAGCATAAACTTAAAGGACCATAGCAATGGTTTTGCGAGTTTCAACTCTCTAACCAGAAAGTTTTACTTGACAGTTTTTCTGACCATTTTCCTGCACATGATGTACAATTATAGATATTTGGATCATTTTTTTCAACCATTCCTAACAACTTTTCATTCAATTCACTTCTGCACGGCAATCTATCATGTCATCAATCATGACATTCAATTAGCAGACGGGTGAAACTTGTTTGGGTTGTGTTATCCATCACTGTGAAAAACACGTCTGTTATTGTGATTATTTGAACATGAACATCATTTTTAGGAGACAGTCTAATTAGTATGTTGTTCATTTTGGATGGAAAGCTGCAGGCTGCAAAAAAAGAAAAGTATTTCAGAAATGAGAAACTGATGCCAAAGTGTTGTTGTAAAAGTCTTTGTTGGATTTTAACAGTTAACACGGATGATTACAAAAGTTTTTACGTAACTTTGATGGACCATGTTAAAAACCTTAGACTACAAATCAGCTTTAATTCACAGTTGTGGACTTTAAAATAGATAAAATACAGCTTTAGATAGATATCCATGACAAATTACTACCACAGCTTCTGAGTCAGCTGACAATGATGCTGCAGGATGAATACTTCACTTGTTACTGTTACTGAACAAAATAACCGCACTATCAAATCAGCCAGACATTCAGTTTTTCTTTAAGGAGAACCAAAGTATTCTCTTGTTTTTATTAGTAAATAAACTTGAACATGTAGCGAAAAGTTTCTCTCTCCCTGTGTAATCCATTGCATTCCCATGGGGCATCACTGTCTTAACACTAAGACCTCAGATGAGAACTGAGTAACTGAAGCCCTTTCTTTAACTATCACTGTTAGAGCAGTATCCTGTTTTGGCAGGAAGTAGCAGTGTTTTCGTTCAATCTCATTTAGCCACACTTAGACTGAATTATGTCCCCTTCCTGCATTTTTTCCCTTCATTAAAAAGCTCTAAGTGTGACAATTTTCTGTGGCATAAATGCAGGCACTGCCAAGTGTTGAGTAATTAGAAGATGGAAGAGCAATTAGCCTTAGTCATTTGACGGAGGAAGTCTGGAGAATGGAGCTGTGACCAGCCGCTACAGAAAACATATAATGACTGTGACGGCTGGCCAATAGATTACTGTAAGTGCTGAGGCTTTTCCTGTTTTAAAAGGGCCAACATCATCACTTTATTTAAAAACCCAGGTAAACAGTGTTTTTCTCACTTTAAAGATGTCAGGTTAAGACCTTTTTTGTCCACAATACCTGCACATTAGTAAAACCTTCATCATCATCATCATCTTCCAAAGTCCTATGTTTAAATACCTCTGTGAAATATGTTTCTCAAATTACCTTATGCATGTATCTATACCTGCACAATTGTAACTGCACTGGGGTAAAGTCCCTTTTTAAAAAGCATATAGAATGTGGCACACTCCTTTGTGTTATGTTTTTGATTTTTAAACCAAAATTTTAATGGGAAAATCCCTCAAGTTCACTTTTCCAAAAGCGAAGTTGAAGTTCATCATTATATCATTTAAAATACTTATATCAGTTCAGCATCAGTGATACAACCTTTCCCATCAACAAGTTAAAAGAAAGAAAAAATTAACAGGTAATTTGTATTGATCAAATAATTGAGCATAAAACAAAATTGCAAAAAATTACCCTTCACAATTTCCCACAGAACCCAATAAGATTTAGTTTAGTGTTGCATAAGACAAAGCAAATCATCACATCCTCATAAGAAGAAGAAGAAGTTGGAATTTAAGATAATGTTTGGCTCAAGTTTTGCTCAAGTAGTGGACACCAGGGGTGGCTTTCTGAAAATTGCCCCCTCCCATTACAGGAGAAACGACCTGTATTATGGTTGCACTATATTCTGATCTAGTGAGAAAACTGTTGATAGAGAAATGCGTCTTTAATTCGTCTCCATGTAAGAACAGACAATATCCATGCGAAATGGCAACTCTAGAAAGAAACTTTCACTCTTTGATTCTTGTAAAGGGACACCAAAACCCATGTTTTTGTATTGCCCAGACTAGCTAAAGAGGTCATAAAATGATTGATAGAGGAGAAATAAAAATGTATTTAGTTTATTTTTGTTGACATTTCTGATTCTTGCGTGTTTTCTTGTGAACCACCATGTACTCCCATCTGTTAAAGCTTCTAAAAAGCCTTCAAATTAAACAATCTAAGGTAAACAAATCACTGTTGAACTCACAACTCATGTCCACACCAAGAACACAACCCAGGTCACAAGTAGAAGTTGCGTCATTTTAAGGGGTCGCAAGCCAAAATGTTTGGAAACCACTAATTTAGACGAACTAAAATTCACCCCATTACTTCACTTTTAAACCCAACTCTTCATGGTGGAATCAACAACAGAAATGAACTTGCAACTTACAATGCACAGTGTGTTTGTCACATCCAGAATGTGAAATGTTCGGGGATGCATCTCGTGGGAATTTAGATCAGAACGCAGCTGGGAACGGCGGCGAGCACTCCCACGAAACCTCGTTTCCCAGGGGTCTCCCTGTCAGTCACAGAGCCCACACAGACCTACGGGAAGCTATTTTCTTCTCTTTTCTTGGAAAAGCATCAGTGGGGAAAAGTTAAATAATGGCCCTCTGGTGCCTTCCCATGTACAATATCACAGTGGCAACGTCTCTATGGTAATATAATTACACACCATATATTACACAAGCATCCCATATACTGAAGTGCTGAGTGTATTTTGGTATGCAACTGATAATTTCCAAACTTAACAAACAAGCAATTTTGTTTAGTTGAAGTGGAGAGAGATAGAAGTCAAATGGAGTGTCACCTCATTTAATCCACAGTGATGAAAATAAATGGATTCTACTTCATGCTTTAATACAGTTTGGAAGAAGTTGATGTGATAACTATATATGGAGCTGCTTCAGTGAAGTATTCTTAAATTTAGATAAGCTTCAGTATTTGTGGACAGTATACTGATTTAAAAAAGACCACTGTAAGGCTTTCTGTTATCGCCGCTGCTCTCTTTGATGATGGCTATCTTTTTAATAATCTTTTTTTCCATCTTTTTCTTTTTCACGCACTTTGAACAGCCTTGTTTCTGGACGCTGTGAGATAAAATGCCTCGGCCATCTGAACAAGTTTTTATCTGTTATTTAGCCCTTAGATGATAATTTTCATGAGAAATCTGGGAGAAAAAGTATAGCCACAAGATGTGATAACGTCAGTGTAATTTCATTTGGAGTTACTTATTATAAGGATTTCTTTGAACAAGTGAAACTGCCGGCGAAATAAGGATGATCACAAGTTTATTAGAAAAAATGAAAAAAATAGAACAAGTTACATAGTGTTACTCCATCTTAAACTAAAAACGAAATCAAAGCAGTTCCAAAAATGGATGTTGAATAAGTCTTTTCAGTTTTTAAGATGTCTGTGTCCCAAGATCTGAGTCTGTTTGTGTTTGTTTACTGTCCTGGGTATTTTAACTCAATTGGACACAAGACATTAATTTTAGTCATACAATCAAACAGAGGAATTACCCTTGGCCACAGACAAATGTCGGCTATTTTAAGCCATGATAGCTTATTGCGTTGTATTAGCAGACAGCAGCCATGGTCTGCAAAGTTTTTACAGTTTAAAAATCCTCATTTGGAGGCGACCCAGTGACTCACCTGGTAGAGCACATGCCACATAGGCTTAGTCCTAACCACAGCGGCCTTTTGCTGCATGTTATCCCGTCTCTCGCTCTCCCTGACCTTCCTCTAAGTCTCTCGCTGTGCTATCAGAATAAAAGCAAAACATAACTTTACAAAATCCTTATTTGTCAGTAGGAAAACATCAACCTAAGAGGTGCAGGAAAGCTGTGTAGCTGTTTAGTTTCCATTGAGGATCTTCATTCTAAATTCACATATCTACCAAGATTACCCGTGAGGCAGTATTTTAATAGTATTTTATAGTTTAATAGTATTAAAACCTGTACTCACAAAACTGTGCATCATTGGTTTGTCCCAGTTTATGTGCATCTTTTTCCCTCATCTGCACAGCCTGTCATGTTAATGCTGTCGCACAGGTCCGGGTAATGGCAGAGGGACACTGACTGAATTTCCAGATGTGTGACATGGAAACTTTAACACAGCTTGTTTGTTTGTTTTTGGCTAAGAGTTGATCATTCTTCTATATATAACTCTTGTGCTTTGATCATAGACCACATGGTTAAGACATTTAGACACAAATCTGTTAGTTTGCTAATTGTTGCACTTTGTCAGTTAACTTTAGTTGCTTATTATGTGCTAACTAATACATTAGCTAGCTCCTATTATACAACAGTTAGTTCCAACCAAGTGATTTGATTGGACGAGAGGCATTCCATGAATGCTGATATAGTGTACAACAGCACGGGGACTTTTTACTACTTGCATCGCTCCGCTTCAAAAGTGTTCTATTAACCGTTAATCAGCGTTACATTAACAGTCGTTATCTATCTTTTTTGATTGTAACAAACTTTGCAAAGATGAATATATTTCTAGAAATAACATTTGAATTATGCATTGAATATTCAGTACAACATCACGCCCTCTTGTGTGATATTGCTTAAATAAGCCATTGCTAGTTCTGTGTCGACATTTGCACCCAAGCCTCTGACATTTTGGAAAATATGTTTGTTCATATTGCCAACAGTCAGATATCAATTAATCAGTTAATGTTAATGATTCAATTGGTCATCAGTATGCTCTATTTACTAATGATAATGTAAATAGTAGCAGTGTTAAGAGTTAGCAGGTCCTTTTATCAGCCCTCACCTTTAAGTTATGGCAGCCTGAGAGTCAAAACCCAGGGGGGAAAGTACTGAAGTACTCATTGCTGCTTGTCAAGCTCATTCACACACAGTAATAAAGGAAGGCGACTGAAATTAGTGTATCAATACTTTATATATCAGCTGCTTTATCTGCTCTCTTGTCTCATGTGGACTGTGGTGAGGGGTCACAAACTGGATTTTAAAAAAGTGAGGGGGATGTGTTCCCCCCGCCCCAGTGGAAAGTTCACCCATGGTTCAGTTACACAGTAATTTTAGTCCTTATTTGCTCACAGTTAGTCTCATAAAGTCTGCTATTGGTCCAACACAACCTCTTAACCTAGAGGGTTACAAACACAGACACACACACACACACACACACACACACACACACACACACACAGACACACACACACACCACAGGTCACACACTAGTCATTAGTGATGCGGGTCGACAACCGTAAAATTGGTCCTGAACTGGTTCCCACACACACACACACACAGACTGCCTCCTATGCGCTAAATGATTGTGATGTCACACACACTCTTCAGTATCTCAGAAAACAGACTCCTCCGGACGTCCTTGTTGGATCAGCACCCTGAGGCTCAACCTCAGTGTATCGTTGACTCAACTGGTTTGAATTAAACTCAGGATTTAAATCACATTATGTCACAAGTAAATCACCATGACAACACTCTTTGACACATAGTTGGTGACTTTCAGAATTAACTTGTGGAATTACTTTATTTCTGTTATTTAGGCCGCAACTGTTGGGATGGTTTATTGTTAACAGGTTGTTTTTTGTTTATGCACAGGTTTTTCTTTTTCTTTTCCATTTCTGTTTTATTTGCAGCAGCCTTTATAATTCCATATATAATGCATTAGCCTCTTGTTTATTAATTGCTTATCAAATTTTTTTAGCTTTCTCCTCAATGAGACAGACTGCTCAGAGTGGAAGTGACTTTGGCTTATTCACCATAGTCTTTCGGCCTGTGGGGTCAAGGGTCACTAGACTTGTCTTGGGTATATTCTTCTGTGTGTGTGTGTGTGTGTGTGTGTGTGTGTGTGTGTGTGTGTGTGTGTGTGTGTGTGTGTGTGTATTTGTTATGTGTTTTGTTTGTTCCTGCGTGACAGTATGGGTTGAAGAGTACAAACCTAATGTTATTACTTTATCAGAAACTTAGGATATCTAACAATGAAATTAAATTTACCTAAATGTCTTATACAGAGTGTAGTGTTGCCACATGTGTGTCCTTTAATCTGGTTTCTGAGTTAACTGTCCTTGATGTTGAGCCTTTACATTTTGAGTGTAATATTGTAAAGGTGGCATGAGAATAAGAGTATAACTGGAAACATTTATAGCCCTCCCTCTGCACCTGCTGAATCCATTAACTGAATCATTTCTACTATAAATTCTAATGCCTGCAGAATTGAAATTATTATATTAGGTGACTTCAGTAAGAAGTGGATTGATAAATCTTCTAGTTAAGAAAAAAACCTTTTTGAAAACCTGAACCTAACCCAGTTAATTTATGAGCCCACTCGTGTTACATCTACCAGTCAATCTGCTTGACTTGATACTGGTTTCACACCCAAATAGATTTTTAACAGCAGGGGCTGTATCTGACTGCCTCAGTGATCAGGCTGTTGTGTACTGGAAAATTAGCTTTCCCAAATTGCCACCCAAATTAATTTGAATCAGGAAATGAGAAAATGAATATAAATCGATTAATTAATGATTTAGTAATTAATTTCACTTAACTGGGGCAGGTATCAACTAATACCAAATGTTCTTGATGCTTGGGACTGTTTTTATTTTGAATTCACTGACATTGTAGATGAACTTGCTCCCTTGAAAACAAAATCAAGGAAAGGCATCTGGATAACTTATCCTAACTTAACCTTATAAGTATTTTCAGGCAGAGAGATACTGGCATCCTGCTGACTCTCTAAGTCAATAGCAAAGAAAAGCCCTTATGTTTAAAGCGTCCTCTGATTCCAATAATTTACCTGTTGATATTCACCCCGTCTTCTTATTATAAGACCAGTTGTACATGTCCATAATAATTACATCTCTATAATTATGTTTTATAACTTTATTACTCAATGCCATGACTGACATTAAAAGTCCCATATTTTACACTTTTTCTGTGTTTTATTTGAAGTGTTGATCCATAGGAAGATATATTTATGGTTTTAAGAATCAGAATCCTGCAAGGTTGGATAGTGGGTTCAGGTAAAGGTGACTGTTTTGTTGTGACATCACAAAATTACAGAAGTCCTGACGGCTGGTTTTAAGGCTCAGTTTCTGAATACAGGCTGTGTGCATTTCTCTGTGGACTGAGGCTTTGATACTTTCACAGTGTTAATATAGAACCTAGACCTGTTCTATAATCAAACAACACATGGACATCTGGTTTATTACTTGATATTTATTGTTTTCTGTTTGTTTGTTTGTTTGATTGATTCTCGTCACATTTAGTATCGCTCAATCATCACGTTGTTATTTACGTTTTGTTAAACGCCCTGTTGAATTGTGTTTATATTGAATTGTTGTCGTTGAGGATCCTCTCGAAAAGGAGACAGTACATCTCAAGAGGTTGTTCTTAAATAATTTCCAATCACAGTATACATACAAGCATAGATGAATAACATCAATTGTCAATAAGCAGAACAAAGCGAAAAGTACCCTAAGACATGTGAGTTGGAAACCCAGTCCGGTCCATACCTGCAGTGCTGAGTAACGCAGCTTGTATTGTGAATCCAGACACCAAAATGACTTAGAGGATTTTAAGAGCTGTTTAATCTGTCAGCACCTCATCTCATCATGTTTAAGAGGCTATTTGAAGAGAAAAGGATTGAGGAGAGCGCTCATTACTTACAACACTTGTCAGTAGTTTAGTAGTGAAGTATACAGACTGCATAATGTTCCTGTGAAGGTCTTTGTTATGTGGTTTGCCTCTCTCTCTCTCTCTCTCTCTCTCTCTCTCTCTCTCTCTCTCTCTCTCCCTCCCTCTCTCTCCAGCGTCCTGCTCTGATTTTTCACTGTCTACTTATGGGCAGATCACAGTATAATTAATGAGATCTGAGCCTTTGTTTCCCCGTACGCTTCAAATGAAACATGGTACTAGACAGTATTGCATTTGTAAGATGATATTTTGGCTTTTTGTGTATAAGCTGGTACTAAGTGATCCATTTTTAAATTTCAAATTATATCTTGCTTGTAATGTCCAAAAGGAAATCTCCAAAGAGAAAAATGTGCTTCTTTTGGATGCACTTACACTTTTAGATCTGTTTAGAACAAATGTAAACCTCATGCCTGAGTAGTCTCGGGTTAAATCAGGCTTCAAAATACAGAACTTTTGCATCTTCAGGCTTTTATTTGCTTTAAGTGGGTTTTCTCATTTGCTGTCCATCTGGATTTTCTATCACAAATCCACTTCTTTATCCTCCAGTCCAGTGCATACCCAACTTTTTTGTCCCTAATGTACCCCACAGCCCTGTCAGACCAACTCAAGTCATTGACACAGTTTATCCCTTGTGTTATAGTGCAGCTATTTATGCACTTTTAGCTGTTAAATGTATATATATCATTGTATAGTGTTCAGGTGTTATATCTGTCTATACGTGGATATTTTAAAAGTTTTTGTAAATTAGTTGAGCTGCTCCGAGTTCCCCCATGCGGCTGCAGATATACTCACTGCGGTACCTCGCCTTAATCTTGTCTGAAGTTTTCCATTGACTTGTCAATGTCATTAACTGTGTTCCCAGGTGGACCTGGGATTTCTCAGATTCGTCACAGCCATCGGGACTCAGGGAGCGATCTCAAAAGAGACCAAGAAGCACTACTTTGTCCGCTCATACAAGGTGGACCTGAGCTCAAACGGAGAGGACTGGGTCACTGTGAAAGAGGGCTCAAAGCAGAAGGTAATGATGAGTCATTAATGCTGTCACAACCCTTATCTATATGATATTGATGACTAATGAAGGACAGGCACTTTAATCAATGGGGAAGAAAGTGTGGACAGCTGAATCAATGTTTTCTAAGGCTGACAACACTTGGCAGCATGCCTAACCTGAAAGTCTGCTTTATATCCCACTCCTCTCATCACAATCACAATCAATTTCTTTAGAGGAACACTCTTGTACTGGAAGTTGGCCTGCTGACATTGGTGAAGAAATAAATTGACAGAGTTTCTCATTAAGCAAGATATTGATAGACGTGGTACAAGTACTGCTAGCATTAGCATCAACTAAATCATGTCAGAGTCTCCACTACTGTTAAATGGAGCCTGAAGAGTTTCCATGGTGCTACATTTGGCTCCGGTGCCAATATATGTGCCGGTTTGTTCTGTTTGAGTACTAAAGAGAGGCTGAGAAGTCAAGTGTCTTTAGTCACAGGTCGGGATCAAACAACATGTCAGGAAATGCAGCAGCAGCAGAAGTCACTACAATAGCAGTAGCACTTAGTCTTGGACAATATCCAAAATGTAATATCTTGATACAGTCCAAATATATACACATATACACGCTCACACACACACACACACACACACACACACATATATATTCGATATTATGGAAAATGCCAGGAAATATTGCAATATTCAATGTTATCGAATATCTGCCCAAGCCTAGTAATAGTAGTAGTTTAGCAGCAGCAGCAGCTGTAGTAGTATGAGTAATAGTAGTGGTAATGGTAGTAGTTGTAGAAGAAGCAGCACAGTACCACAGAGTAGGGGTAGTGATGGTAATACCTGTAGTATTGTTGGTTCAGCAGAAGACACTGTAGCTGCAGTAGTAGTAGGAGTATGTATATGTAATATGAGTTTCAGTAGCAGTAATGGTAAAAGCAGTAGTACTAGTAGCAGTTATCAACAGTTGTACCAGTTTCAGTAGCAGTAACAGTAGCATTAGTGGTAACATCAGTACTAGAAGTAACAAAGTAACAGAATCACTAATCTGTGTTGTCTTGTCTTCAGATCTTTCAGGGGAACCACAACGCGATGGACGAGGCTCGCGCCTTTCTTCCCAAACAGACTCTGGCTCGCTACATCCGCATCCGCCCCATGTCCTGGGAGCAAGGCATCTGCATGCGCTTCGAGGTCTACGGCTGCAGAACATCAGGTAACGACGTTACAAACACTCACAGAAAACACACTCAAACATACTGACTGGAGACTGCGCTCCCAGCTCCAACTGTTGACGCACTGATTTATGTTTTACAATGACTTCCGGCACTTCCTGTTGGTGCTGCAATCCATATTTTTTTTACATATTTCATTCATATGAAATTTCATGGATTTTCTTCTTAATTACTTTTTCCCGGCCCCACAGGGATGATTAAAGTTTAATGTAATGTAAATCTTATCTAATCTAACACACACATGCAGTGTAGGCGTTTCGCTAACACCCAAACTCGTTTATTTGCTTATTCTCTAATATATTAAACAACAGCTAGTAAACACCACAGACACACACAACCACCAGTACACTTTTGTAAATGTCATATCTACACACAAAACACACACATGACACATATTGACTCACTGTGTTCAAAACCTTTTCTCTCACTTCGTAAAAATACAGTAAAAGTACACAAATTTTCTCCATTTTCCATTAAAGATGTATATTATTTGTATGTATATTATCCGTTGTCTGTGCTATTCAAAGCATCCTGCCAATAATTCCTTCCTCTAACTTCTAGTCAATAGTCTGAGAGGTTTTACAAACACTAAATCTACTTTTCTAAACCTATGATTCTTTCACAAAGGCAGAATCTGTTGTTTTTTTTTTACACATTGGAGAAAAATATTCGTTAATATGAATGAACGCACTTCCCTAAACCTGGGAATACATCTTTTCTAAGACAAAATAATGTTAACTCTTCATGCAAAAAGTTTGAAGGAAATGAGTGACAGTCCAAAAAAAAAAAACACTTCTTGACAAGTTTTACCTGCTTTTGGCGCTGGTCGACTGTTCTCTCCAGACTGTGGACTCTCCCTTTAATAACATTTTCTCACTTTTACACATCGTGAATCAAGCTAACATCTTTTTGGCTGCCGGATGAGAACCTCCTGCTGCTCGCTGTTGATTTAAAATAATCGCTGCTTCCAAGGCGAGCGCAAAAACTCCCACAGAAGGACGGCGTTATTCATTACAGAGGAGCGGAGGAAAATCATGCTGCCTCATTACTCACCCTCTAACATTATATAAACCTCAGTCCTTGATATGCTACAAGCCACTCTCGGTAGGAGAGCTCCATAAAGTAGATATTAGGCTCTTATTCATTGGAGAACAGGCTGTGGAGTGCTAGACAGGTGATTCAAGAGATATAATGATACAACTGGGAAAGTGTGTGTGGTGTGCTTTTATTGCACGTGCAGCAGAACTATTATTCACTCCTAAACCCGTAACTTTAAACTTGATTCTTATTTTTAACTAAATTCAATATAAATTCCACATGTAATCCTAAACCAAACTCCTAGTCCAAAACATGCATTTTAAAGAAATGACAAAATACATCTCACTTTTTTACATTTGACCCATTTCTTTTATCCCTGGGAGGACATTTGTTACTCATAAGCTCAGAAACACATGAACACACTCAGACAATGCTGTTGGGGGTTTCCATAAAGAGCGCAGAGTAGCTGTAAATTCACATTGTGGAGGAATTTACATCCTCAGT
The DNA here is from genome assembly GCF_021018895.1 of Seriola aureovittata. Taxonomy (NCBI): domain Eukaryota; kingdom Metazoa; phylum Chordata; class Actinopteri; order Carangiformes; family Carangidae; genus Seriola; species Seriola aureovittata. The sequence continues at coordinate 5,226,629 of NC_079375.1, forward strand.
AGCTGTTGTTGTTGAGCTCCAGACATAACTCTGGGAGCATTTGTCAAATTCAAATATCACTCTGAGACCACGACCTTTTCAGCCAGGATATTAGATCTAGCTTGTTGTGGATAATGGATTAAACTTGGCTCACAGTGACCCAGACCGTTGTTTCCAAATAATTTAGTTTCATTAAGTTTGTTTATTCCGAGAAAAACACAAGCTAAAGTCTCTCAATTATCCACTAATCATCCCAGTTTATTTCCTAATACTTGACCTCCTGAAACAAAAACATTAGAGGGAGCAGACTTCCCTGGTTGTTCAACAGTATGTTATAGCCTGAAGGTCACATGCAGCATTTCCTTCAACAGGCGACTCAGTCAGTGTCAAGTACCCATGAGACAAGACTTCAACCTCCAACACGTTGTAAGGATTCTGCTACAAGCTGCCTCTTGACCTCTGCCAATGTGCCTGTGTGCAAATCGCAGGACACAACAAAAAGGACTAATTCCCCATTGTAGTAGTATACTGTATTTGGTTGTAATGGTGGCAGTGGTTGTTGACCTTTCCACACGTCAGACCAAGAATAACACATTTTTTCTGCAGGTACAGAAGATATGCATAAATCTTTTTCCCCTTCCTTCCCATCAAAGGTTTTTTTTTTTTGGGGGGGGGGGGGGGGCAGAGGGTGTTAATTGGCCAGTCAAATTCATGCAAGCACGACATTGATTAATTTATATGAAAGCTGTGATTCTGCATTTGTCCTGCCTGTTATAACGTTGTTGCAAAATCCACTTTTCTCTTCTGCCATCTGATAAACCTCCAAATTCTTAGATCTGTTCCTCAAACTTCAAACCCACACTTCCTGGATCACATTTCATTGTCTCACCGGTACCTGAAGCAACACCAACGCAGCCCTTCACATTGTTTCTTTTTAAAAAAACTGGGCCGTTTTTGTTCTTAACACCCACTAAGGAGGCAGCATTTTTTTGACACTGCTATTATTGGTGTGAGCAGAGCATTAGTAAGAGTAGTAGCAGAAGGAGAAGGACAACTGGTAGGAAGCGTAAATCATACTGTTCACATCTGCATATGGGACACAAACATTCCAGCGTCTGCCCACGTTCGTACACGCCGACAAACATGTGAACTACAACTGTAATATAAACAGAAGGGCCTTTAGCATACAACACCTTCCTCCCTTACACCCTCAAACTGGATAAGGAACCCCCCCCCCCAACAGGGAATCAATCTTCATTTTAGACAAACTCATCCCAGAGATGATACATGAATCTTTAGTGTTTCGACTCTTGAGTTTAAACACTGCAGCAAACCCCAGAGGGCACCAACTAAAACCGCTGACTAAAGCAGTGGCTAGATAAGGACGACAGTGGTCTTCTTTATCATACTGCACGCCTCTCAAAAGTTTCTTATACGCCATTCTCTCCCTCTCCCCCTCTCTCCCCCTCTCTCCCTCTCTCTCCCTCTCTCTCCCTCTCTGTACAGACTACCCCTGCTCTGGGATGTTGGGGATGGTGTCAGGTCAGATCTCAGACGCTCAGATCAGCGCCTCGTCTTATGCCGACCGGGGCTGGGTGGCTGAGAACGCCCGCTTGTTGACGGGGAGGTCGGGCTGGACCGGGCAGCAAACCAAGCAACCCTTCAGAAATGAATGGCTACAGGTGGGTTCACAACTCGGCTGTCATATTTTAAAAACAGGGATGGTGAGTTTAGTGATCCATCAGTTAGTGAATGTTCTTGAGCAAGACCTTGACCTCAATCATAAATTTAACTCCAATAAAACTACTGTAACCTTGATCCCTCCCTTTTGTTTTTTAACTGTCTAATACAAGATTATAACGTTTGTTTTTAGGCATGAATCAGACACACTGATACACAAAACTTTAGCCATATCAAAATAGGATGTCAATCAGTCTGTAATCAGACAGTTTGTCTGTTACCTTCAGCTGACTAACTGTTCGCTCTCGTCCTCCCTGGCAGGTGGATCTGGGCCAGGAGAAGATGGTGAGCGGCGTGGTGATCCAGGGAGGGAAACACCGCGACAGGAACGTCTTCATGAAGAGGTTTAAAGTGGGCCACAGTCTGGACGGAGAGGAGTGGACCATCGTCAAGGAGGACAACACCACCAGGCCAAAGGTTGGTTTGCTTATACCTCTTTCCAACAGAAGACACACGCTGCGTTTTACTGCTGCCACAGGTTGCTGCTCCGTATTGTAATTCCATACATATTACTGATAAAATTACACAGAGTCACATTTACAGACGTAAAGCTGAGTTTCCTCGGATCGTTGTCTCTCTTCTATTCTCTCTTTTTTTTGGACACATGAGTGGATCCGTTAAATGGTGTTTAAATGTGAAAATGTCAATTAGAGCCTCAACCCTAAGAGACGCGTCTCTCTTTTTGGCAGTTAAATTTTTATTAAGCCGGGTTTTATGTGGCCCACGTCCAACCCCGGCTGAGAGAAGGGCTTCAAAGTCAGGTTGGATGACAAGTGTTGACTCTTTTAAGTTCAACTGCCAATCAGTGGTGGAAGAAGTATTCAGACCCTTATAAAAACACTCTCTTGCACTACGTGTAAAAGTCATGCACTCAAAATGCTTATTTGCACTACAGGTACTTGTCAAAATTCAGTTCTACCTCTCTGTAATGTAGTTTTGTATTAAGGTGTCGATATATTTCTAAGTTCATAAAGATTGCAACTGAAAAGCTTGTAGGTCTCTCAGAAGTCTCATGTGAACTGCTCCACTAAAGTAGATCTGCTTCTACTTTTTTGTATTTTTTTCGTATATCTGTCCCGTTCAGTGGCAGTGCGGTGATACACGCCAATACAGATCAACAGAAAGTAAATTACAAGAAAGCCAGATAAAAGGTTGTTGACATGAAAATTGCTGTAATCTGTAATAATTCCAGAAAGCCGACGGACAGACGCTGGACTTGTCGCAGTGCTGCTTCTGCAGTGAAATGGTTAGCACCCAAATTACAGGCTGCTATTCATGTGAACTCGAACAGTGCTGTTTGTTGAACGCGTTTGTCTGATGTGCTCAACAAAATCTTCACATGAAGAAAAATAAAGCTCAAGGGGAATTAGGGTTGTTGTTGTTGTTGGAGCAAATAATATTGGGGTACAACAAATGAATACGAACTACATAAAGAGAGAAAAGAAATGAGGTTACACACAGAGACGGACAGTTTATGGAAAGCATGAAGTAAAGTTACAGTATTCTCATGATGTGCAAATAATGACAATATTACTGAGGCCAAGGCCAAATGAGGCAGTGCTCTATGTGCCGCACCTCACATATTTATCTATCGATTGATTTGTTCCTTCACTCATTCACTCAAACTTTTCAGCGATTCTTGACAACAGATCAGAGTTCCCAGAATTCTCATGTGGTGTCGTTAACGTCTGTGCTGGTGCTGCAAGGATACAGTCAGCTGTAATATGGTAATCAACGTGCGGACAGCTTAAAAACCTTCTAATGTTATTCCTCTATGATTCCCTCATCAACAAATTTAGCATTAATGTAGCATCCTAAAATGTGTGTGCCAGAAGAAAATATGTAAATATACTCTAAGTCATTTTGGCCATTATTTATTTCAATTTATAAAAGATATATCTATGTATATGTAGTACTTTATAACTCATATTAAACACTCCACTTTTTTGTATGTTTTCTGAGCACTGTTAGGATTTCTCACACAATGACAACTTGACAAACCATCAGATGGTGAAGATTGTTTGTCATGATCAAAAGCTCCAGAAAAGCCACTAAATGGCCCTTGTAGTGAGGCCGTTTTCTCAGTTGGTTATGAGTATGTTTATTAGATTTATTATTAGGCTCAGGCGGCATCATGTGTTAGTTCAGCCGTTCTGGTTTGTTCAGAATAAACAAGAAGATTGTGTGGTTGGCAGCATGAGAAGTGAGTGACTGAAGGAAAAGAGCGCCACCTACAGAAACTCCAACATCACCAACAGAAACTCCAGAGAAGATCACTGTTTGATTGACAGGAAGTGTCGGAGCAGAACAATGACAGCTTTGTACAAAAGATGGATCCGGCATCAAAATTCAAAGTGTCACAGTTGACCACTTGAAAGACATTATAAAACCGGAATTTAACATATATATATATATATATATATATATATATATACAGTATATGTTTAGCTCTTGGTTTGTAACTCTTCTTAGTGATTTAAGTGACTTTGATTCTCATCCCCAAGAGGAAATTCATGTCATTGCTTTAAAGACCCGACTTCCTCTCCTTGCCCGGCCCCGTTGGTGCGACATCCTCCTCTATGTGTTCCAGATGGCGGGGCGGAGGACGAGGTTAGCCACCAGACTCCTGCTGATTTGCTGCAGACGGAGCTGTAGATGCTCCTCTGTCTCTCCTCTCAGAGCAGAGACTCTATGCTCTGTTTCCTGTGTCTTTTTATAAAACCTCATCAAAAGACGAGGCAGGAAGGCTAAGTGAGGCCTGGCCACTGCATGTATTTATATATGCATGGGCACAGTCACATGCACACACACACGCTGTACATACTGTATGTGCTGATGCATAAAGATGAGTGTGTATATGTACAGCAGGAGACCGGCCAGCTGGTAAGTTTACCTTAGAAGAAACTCTGAAATCCTGAGAGAGAGACACTGGGTTTAATAGAACACCTGACCAGCTGTATGTTAGTAAAATGTAGTAGTGATTAAGTAGCAGTAGTAAGAAGTAAGAAGGACGACCTTTTAGAAATCCAAACTTATAGTTTCATGAAGCTCTATTGGAACTCTATTTCTCTTATAATTAGTACCAAAATGACTTGGTCTTTCTTAAAAATATGGTTGTAATTTACAGTTAAATAGCAGATAATTTAAAAGGAAATTAGCTGGAAAGTACAGGAAAATGTTACCACGCTTTGTGTCACAGTTGTGTAATTTCCTTGCACATTTGTAGGAAGTTTCCTGAAATGAAATGAAAGTTGGTGCAACTCTTATTGGAAACATTATTGTTCATATGTGCTGGACTGTATGTTTACCTGTAGACACATTTAACATTTTTGCATGTTCAGCTCATCTGCTGTGCAGGGGCTGAAAGACTCTCTGGGTTACATTAGTAATTAATTCACTGGAACTGTACCAACTGAACAGTGTCTCTATTTCTCTCTATTAATAGGCCTAGTACCTAATGACGTATTTAGTTCTCTCCAGAAAATGACTAGGAAATTATTTGTAAATTGCAGAGCATTAAAATAAAGCTTTACCAAATGTGCATAGTATACAAATTCTTGGGAAAAATGACTTGTTATTTGTGAAGTTTTTTAATTGTGAATTAGCATTAGTTAGCAACACTTGAACTAATATTACTTTACCTGACTGTCAACATCAGTACATAAAGTCACTCTTGTTAATTGTTGTGTCACAGACAGTAATGCTCAGTGATAACAGAACACACAGATTTAAAAACTGTAAATGAGTCAGAGTTATTGTGGAAGGCAAAATTTTATCCGTTGCCTCTGGCCAGATGTTAGAAAGCAACACTAAAATAGAATTTAAAAAAACAACATAATGTATCTGGTAAATTGAACATGTTCAAAGGAGCATGAAAAACAAACATCATGCCCAAGATAGTACAGTAGAGTTCAGTGCACATGCACCAATAAATAATGTAGCAATAAAAAAGCTGCATTCATTTTTGTATTAACATATATCATTTGCCTGTAAGACAGGTGTCTCCCCTGGTCAGTTTTTAAATATATAAACAGAGAAAGTAACATATGATCCTTTTTTTTTTTTAACACACACGTACTGAAATGAGATACTGAGATGTCACATACCTGTTGTTGGACAATGACAGTAAGTGCTCAAGAGTTAGCACTAATGGACAGTTTGAGTGTATTTCTTATTCCCAGATTCAGGCTCAAACCTTGGCAGCTGAAAGAAAAGTTCTCTCTTCCTTCCAAAAACAGTCACATCATAGCACCGACCCTAACGCCACAATGCAGCCTTTAATAAATCAGGCCTAAGGAAACTTTAGCGGTTCAGACAGGCAGGAGCGTGTTTGGTGTTTGGCGTCCCACCACTTGGCTCCCAGTGTGACAGTAACCGTTTTCATCTGTGCTGCTTCCATGTTGGAAATATGAAAGGATGACCTCTGGTTTTGATTTTCTGGCTTTTGCTTTTGTTTCCTCCTTTCATTTAGTTTCAGCTTCTTATCAAAGTGACCTGTGCCTGATCAGAGCCAGACTTAGACCCAAACAGTATTGTTTGTTTTATGCATGACAGGCACCGAATGGATGGGCTTTACGTTCAATGAAATAATAACTGTAGAGTTTAGCAGGGAAAGAGCAGTCAATATTTTCCACTATTCTTTGATTTACCACTTAATAATTTACCTTATGACACCATCTGATTTATCCTGAGAAAATGAAAGCAGATTTCAGCAGAGGTCCTAAAAAAAAGAAATAAATTCAGGACCTCAGAATCCCTTGTTTTCAATGAAATATAAACTGAAGTGACATTACATCTCTCCTGCGATAGAGGAATTATTTCCCTAGTTCCCCTGTTCTTTAAATTGGCTAAACTGGTCTCACATGTCATTGTAACGTACATTAGAAAAGCCTTTGAGCTCCGTACCTTGATGACTTTTGCAGGTCCCTCTGTAAACTACATTTGTATGGCACTGGAAAATTAACACAAAGGACAGTGTGTTTTGCAATTCTATTAGTCGGGAATTTTTAAATTCCCGACTAATAGATTTAACTCAATGCTAAACCCTTTGTAAGAGAATCATAACTCATCCTGAGCTCTCTAATGGGCCCAGTCTGGTGACCTCTGGTTAAACTCAAGAGACATTAATTCAGTCCCTGACATATTTGTTTCTGTCTTTTCCCTCAGATATTCACTGGGAACCAAAACCACGACACCCCAGAGCTGAGGTCCATGGGACCACTACTCTCCCGCTTTGTCAGGATCTACCCGGAGAGAGCCACCACCGAGGGCCTGGGCCTCCGACTGGAGCTGCTGGGCTGTGAGCTGGACGGTTAGTCACGTTTTAGTGTCTGCACTGCCTTGAAATAAGTAAATAGTATAAATATATAGTATGAATAAAATATTAAAGTAGTATTGATATTCATATTTAAAGCAGGTAAGATTCATGTCATAAAGTAACAGTTTTAAAGCCAACATTACACACAATAACAAGAAGAGCAAGTTTAAAGTGGATCAGCTTAGTCTGGAGAACGTTACTGTCACCCCTGAGGCAATTTGTCTCAGCTTATTACGTTTTAATATCATGATATTACACCATGGCTGATATTAAAGCAGAGCACTCCTGTGGCTTCTGGCTTTGGCCGAGTTGTTCTTGGTTGAGAACAGTGCTCAGCTTTCACAAACCGTAACCAGTGACACACAGAAACGCAGCTGAATTACAACAAGCGATGCTTCACCATACATGGTCGAGGTAACTCAGGCAGAATGAGACTGCAGGTGGTTACTGCTGCTGCATGTGAGGTTTTTTTTGGGAAGTCAAGCAGCAACTCAGAAGCCAATACTCAAGCATAAATGTCTCGCGCTTGGATTGAGCCTTCAGGGCCAGATATTGTCCAAAATAGAGAGTGGGCAACAGACATGCACACAGTTCTGTTTATACTACATCAGATGTCTCTATAGGTGGACATGTTCACACTGGTGCAGACAAGTTAGTCATGAATTTTAGGCTACATGCAGAAGGTGTACGGAGACCTCAGTGGACACGGGTAAATTATGAAATACAGATCTTTGCAGCCATGTGGATGTAGAAAGCATAAATTGCACTTAAAATGACACTAGATAGAGCCACACAACCCCATTCACATTTGATAACATCATATATATAATAGGTAATGAAAGCAGGAAAAAACTACCTAGTGACACACAATGTTTTAAACACTGCAGGAAGCCAGAAAGGTGTAAAGAATAACACACACTTGAGGTATTTGACATGCGCCTTAACAATGGAGACTGTTGACTCCCATAAAAAACGACCCCATAGTGACGTTTTATTGTTGAGCGACTTCCAGCGGTCGTGTGAGGCAGCATCAGTCTTTTCAGCAGAAGCCACAAAACGACGTGTTTATACTCAGTAGTGTAGTGTAGTGGCTTTTGTAATTATGACAGGAAGGAGGAGGTCAGGTGAGGTTGTTATAGCAACAAAGTCCACATGTGAAAGAGGAAGAGGAGGTTGTGGTGGATGGATGGGTTGACACAGAGACCGCTTTTTGTTTCCCATTTCCCACTAAGAATCAACATTTTTCCTTTTAACCATTAGCGTGATCGTTCCGTAACCCCAACCACATGTTTATTATAGTAACCATGACAACACAGGTCCTCTAACCTTTACATGAAGTACTTAAGTACTTTGTTTTTGGGCCTAAACCTAACCAAACATTTACTATAGCTTTGTCACATCAGAAAATTATTTCAGTTTATCTGAGCAAATTCAGGGGAGGGACTAATGATCTATATGGTCGTTTTCTATTCAAGCTGACGCGTTCGGGACGATCTCAGCCACTCTACCTTAACTACTTCCATGTGCCTGCTACGAGATGTGGGTGTCGATGCCAACATTTAAGGACAGCGGGAAAAAAATTGTTAAGGTGAACTGAAAATGTTCAACATGCAAGCAGCATTTTCAAGATGTATTGGCATTCATGCGCACGTGGCCTCAATCAGTCATCCAGTCATTAGACGGTGAACTGCTTACACTTCAGCCTGCTTATCTGCAGTGTTTGGTGTAATGAGGGAGAGGGAGCGCGCGGAGAGCGAGCAACATGAAAGGCTGACGCATGCCATGGCAGGCTGCTATCTCTGCTGCTGCAGTGGTCAGAGAGAGAGAGAGAGAGAAAAGGAAAGGGGAGGGAGGGCTCCACCTCCCACAGTTAGGTGAGGGAGGAACAGATGAAGGGAAGAGGGAGGCTGCCTGGCGGAGTGTGAGTGTCTGGTTGCCCTGAAGGGAGAGAGATAAGAATCAGGCAAAGCAGGCGAGATTGCAGGGTGTGTAAGTGTGCGAGCGTGCGTGTGTGTGCGTGTGTGTGTGTGTGTGTGTTGGGGGGTGGGGGCAGAAATAAGGGCAGGAGAGACAAGGAGCAGAGATCGGAGATTAACTTCAACCCAGCAAGACACAGGGGATCAGAGGAAGTCCTTGGCCTCTTAACCCTGTTACCCTGTTAAATGAACTCCCCGAAAACCTCAGAAGCTCTCTGTAGCTTATAGCATTTCTATTGTGTATAATAGAAATAAAAATATGCAAAGTGAAATATTTGTATGTTGAGAGGCGAGAAGCAGGACAGAGATTGTGACAGCAGACTGGCGGCCAATGTACTGTACAGCATGGTATGAAATTAATTTAGTCAAGGCAAGTTTATTTATATAGCACCATTCAGACACAAGGCAATTAAAAGTGCTTTACAGAAGCAGGGAAATTACATTAAAAATAAGACATACAATCCAGCTCTTCCTCTGAAGTCCAATAAAAGTAAACCAGTCCATATGCAAAATGAAAAGCCTTTATATATCCAAAAGGAAAACAGAAGAAACAGTCCTTAAACACTCCTTGATACCACTAAACAGACAAACTGGAATAAGAAATAAACGTATAAAAAGAAGCAACTGAATTCAGGTATGCTTCCAGAGGGTTTGACAATTTTAAACTGGTTTTAAAATTTTTATTTTTCCAGGATATAGAAGGTGTGTAGCTGTGTAGTATTACTGTAAATCTGTTGGGACTACAAGGCTTACATTGTATATCTGTCAGGACCCACTGATTATCATTGTGTGTGTGTGTGTGTGTGTGTGTGTGTGTGTGTGTGCGCACGCGTGTGTGTGTGTGTGTGTGTGCGCGCGCGCGTGTGTGGGTGTGTGTGTGTGGAGGTGGTGGGGGGGGTTGAAAGAAGTGAGAGCAAAAGGGGGTAAAAATAAAAAGTGCTGCATATCTGTGTCTGTCCCAGATGAACACAGTTTCACTTCAAAAGGAAAGAACAAAGACACACACACACACGCACACACACTGTCACAGGAGACATGACACAGACTGAGACACTTCAGTCAGTCTGCTTAGGGTACTTACACACACATATGTGCACACTCAAATGCATACAAACCATATGTGCACACTGGAAAAGACATACAGATGCACACACTCATACCCATCAGAAATTATGGCCAATTATCCAAATCACAGCCTTCTTTCACCTTGATACTCACTGAGGCTGTTTATCAGTTTATCATTAATGTGTATAATGATAAAGCTTTGACCTCAAGTGTTAAATAAGCTGATTAGATGCTATTAAATAATTAACAAGAACTCAAGTTGACATGAAAAGCCGTTTTAATATAAGGTGCTAGATTTCAGATCACTTTAGCAGTAAAGTCATTTTATCTGTTATCCGTCTAATTAACCTATGGGTCTTAAGTTGTGGTGGAAATGTAAACAGAAATGTGTTTCTTATTTGCAAAATGAGAAATAACAAGAAGCTGTTGTCACCCTTTGGTTTTCATACAGTCATTTGGATTAAGCGAACAACTCTTTGTGTGTTTTTCCCTTAGAGCGGCGAATCCTACAAGTAGCGTGATACCTGGTTCAACAAAAACATCAGGATGCCAATTTAAGCTACAAAAACAAGAGGAGAAAAACAAACAAGCTTACAGTGTGTCTTCAATCAGTTTGATGCTGCTTTGAGTCAAATCAGAAGCAACTCTACTCTTAAAACCACTCTGTTGTGAGAGCAAATCTCCATCCCACTCAAAACGTTGCAAACACGTTTAATTACATGCAGACCATCTGTGATTTTTACATAGCCTACATATGCTAATTCGAGTTCAGTTTACTTCATTTCCATAAAAACACATCACCAGACATCAACTGAATTTAACAAGATACAAGAGGTTTTTCCGTCATTATTACTTTGGTCCTTGATGGGGAAACGAGTGCCGGCTCTCAGCCACTTCAATCTTCAGATAAATTGAGACACTTGAGTTTTGTGCGGTTATTGATGAGAGAGTTCTATATTCAACCTGATATCTCTTTCCTCCAATGAGTCACAACTCTCTAACATAAATAAGTCAAAGCCAAAGGTCTTATTACACTTGAAATGTTATTACAATGCACAGATACCTCTTACATTTAGTTAAATGTAACCTCTTGTCTTTGTACATCCGCTGGGGTGATACATGATCTGACTATTACCTGAAGGCTCGGGCCCACCACACAGTCTGCTCTTTATCTTTATTTTCAGTGCTGCTTAGATCTGTATCTCAACTTTCTTCACGTTTCAGTTAGATCTTAACCGAGTCCTTGCCTTTAAGCAAATCTTTAGTATCTCTAAGGGATTACTTCCTGGTTTGAAGACTTACATGTCATGAAAGTGATATATTGGCCCTTTTAGACCATAATCCCCCAGGAACCTAGGATCAAAAGTTCCTCTTGCAGTCTTGTATGCATTTCCATATTCAGCAACTTATGAACTGTAAATCAGTTTGTTAGTTAGATTGATAATGTAATAAAAAAGCAACAGCTGCGTTAGAGATCTTTTTTTTTCCTTTTTTTTTTGCATGCAACAAGCAGCAACACTAACCTGACACGCCAGATGGTTTGTTACACTGAACCATCTGGGAAAGCTTCGTAGGAAACAGTTTGGAAAAGGGCAGGAGCTTTCAAAAAAATAAATATTTGGCAGGTGATTGGATGAACCATCTGTCTATCATATGACGTAACAGGACAGCATCGAAGAGGAAACACAACACAACAACAAGCCGCAGTCTGAGGAGCTTTGGAAACTAGTTAGCATTAGATTAGATTAGATTAGATTAGATTAGATTAACTTTATTAATCCCAAAACTGGGAAATTCATTTACCACAGCAGAAAAATGCACATCTATAGAATAAACATCTATGGAAATATACAACAAAAATATACCAAATATACACTAATAAATACAATATACACAATACACACGATATGTACATGAATAAGTGCAAGTTTGCACATGGTCAGGAAGAGCAGGAGTTGTGGAGTCTGACAGCTGCTGGAATGAAGGACCTGCGGAACCTCTCCTTCTTACAGCGAGGATGTAAAAGTCTGCTGCTGAAGAAGCTACTCAGAGACCCTACAGCGTGTCGATTATTGTGGTCGAAAAGCACAAATACCAAAACAGTTGCTTCTCCATAGCCACAAGCGAATAACTTGGGCCCTGGTAAGATGAATTCTAGCTTGCGAAAAAATCCAGCTGCCTCTTAAGGTTACAACAACACTTTGACCTGTCTCCAAAGTAGCAATAATCGGCTCAGCTTCTTGTTATTGTCAAATTCCTTTTCAAAGAGCCCTGTCAAGTAAATAAGAAAATACCACAAATTAAGAACCATAACGATTTGGTCAATCAGACTGATAGCAGATTAGAAAGCAACAGGTTTGTTACAATTATTCTCTCACCAAGTCTGCAACAAAAGAAGCCTCACACTGTTGTTTCTCCATGTTTTTTTTTTTTGTTTGTTTTGTTTTGTTTTTCTGGATATGTTTTTTCCTTGTTGTGCGTTGTGTGACCAGTCAGTGGAAACTCTGTCCCAGTAGTTCCTGGGTAATCAGAAAGTACGTTTTAAATTTAGACCCTTGTTCCTCCAGTGGAAAGGCAGCTCCTGAGTTGTAGGTCTCTTCCCAGTCCCATAAACCTCCTAGATGCAATGACGTATAGACCAGAATAGATGTACACTGACTGAGCTAATACAACAACCTACCTACGGACACACACTTTTACCCTGAAAACCACTGGGCCTGTATTGTTTATAATGATTTAATGTGTGAGTTAACCACGCGTCGAGCTTTTAGGTCTTTTAATGTTGGTAAAGATCTTCGTTTTTTTCACTTTCGACGTTTCTAATTTCTTGTCTCTCTATCCAGCTCTCTCGTCAACTTCATCTTTTTTTGTCTCACTCACACACTGTGTCTTTTCTATTTCCCCACTCAGACATTACAACTACAGCCCCTCCCACCACGCCCATGGCCTCTACACTTCCCATGACCACGTTTGGTGCAACCACCACAGCACCGATCACCGTACCGGGCACAGCACTGGCTACTGACTGCGAGGAAGGACAACAGGACTGTGGCGGCGAGACTGAGGCGCCTGACGACTACGACCTAGCGACAGGTAAACCACCAGAACTCCCTCTACTTTGTTCCCTCCCTCCTCCGTGTGGAAAGGTAAAAGAATACAAGGTAACAATGCAAAATGAGAAAATAGACATAAAAAAACTGAACAAATTTTTGCATTGGAATAATTTATGTGTGTCTACTTGCCGAGTCTTTTTTAAGAAGTGATATGAAATAAAACTCTCTTGCATGTATTACTTCTTTTTCATCCTGTACCAGTCATCTCTTTCATGTCTACTCTGTATCTTCTGACTGAAAACTTGTTGGACTTAGACCATGAAAAATTCTCCCTTATCTTCCCTCTTGCTGTTAAAGTTTTGACTGTGATTTTTGTCAAGCACGTCCATGTTTAAAAATTCCGCTTGATCTTCCCTTTTGCTTTCACATGTAATCAAATCCATTATCCTGATTCTCTGAAGTTTGAGAACTTTGACTGCTGATAGAAAGATTTTCTCTAAAACATTTGATATTTTCTGAATTGCTGTGCAACGCAACATGAAAGCTTGGTATTGATTTTCTTTATGAACTGAGGTGTGTTGAGGGTGTGTTGGCATCTGTGTGGGTGGGACCGGCCTTGTTGACCTTTGACCTCACTTTGACTGTCCCATCTGTTGATAGCAGGAGGCACCACAGCGGCTGACCCCACCATAGACATACCAGGTGAGGATGTCCGCCGCCATCTGCTCCCGTGTTTACAAACCTCACCTGTAATTTATTCCCCTCCTGTCCTCATCTACTCTACGAACCTTTTGTCTTTTTCATCTTCTTCCGTCTTTATCTTTTCCATTTTCTCTATCTTTGTAGTAACTTTAAAGTTTACAGGGAGATATACAAATGAATGTGCCAGTGCAGGGCTGCCAGATCAGTGCATTAATTCAGCCAGTGGTCCCATCGTTCAGTGTCAGCAACAGTACTGAACACAATCACAAAGAGCAATGAAACTGACTTCCATGGGAGTAAATGGATTTTTCATCACCCCAGCTCACAAATTAGTCTCTCCCCCCAATACTTCTCGGCCCCGACACGACTGGACTGCAGAGAGAAGAGAAGGGCATGTTAGATTTACAGTATTGTTAACATTGTTTGTTTTAAATCATATTTTTTTGGTCAAGTTAATCCACTTGAATTGATTTACCAGGGGGAGACAGATGGAGACAAGTGAGAAAAGACAGAGAGAGATAAAGACATGCTGAGACAGAGAAAGGTTAAACAGGGCAGGAAAAAGAGACAGAAAAAGTAAAGATGTGAAGAGAAAAACAAAAACCTTAACAAAAATCCGTTACTTCTTGTAGTTAAAAGCAATACAACATTTGGAGCTGGTTTATGGCAAGTTTATTCCACTTGCTTGAAATTAACAGCAAAATGTGGCTGAACTGCAACAACAGGGCCAGCCCTATAATCAGGTCTGTCACTGACCGACTGACTGACTGATCAAGTTGCACCATTGGGCAGCTGGCCGAGTGTCTTTCAAAATGATTTGGTGCAAACAAGCAGTGTTGCCAACTTAGCACCTTTGTCACTACATTAACAAACTTGTCAGACCCCTGTAGCGACTTTTTTTCAAAAAAACATCTAGCAACAAATCCAGCGACGAAATCATAGAAATCTGAAAATGTCTTCTTCTTGAGAAGTCAAAAAATCCTGAAATATCGAGAGGCTGGAATGTGAAAATATTTTTCAGTTTCAAATGCAGCAGAGGTAAAACTAAGAGACATGGTGGGAAAATATTACACATTTCCAAAAGCCATTCACCTAAAATAAATCACCTCATATAGTGAGACCCTGAGGTGGGCTTGCCTCCTCACTGCAACATTCAAATCCAAATGCAGTGATTTGTTTTGGTCATCTGTAGTTTTTTTTCCCACTGCATGGACATCTTAGCATCGTGTCACGGTTTATCATCCCCTGTGAATACACCAAATTCAATACATTTGGAGTAAACTGCCAGAGTGAGAGGAAGAGGGATGAATAGGCAGAAAAGGTAGAAAAATGGTTGCAGTGACAGAGAGAGACAAAGAAAGAAAGGAGAGGGAGAGCCAGCAAGAGGACTGAATAGAGAAGGGAGAGAAAGAGACAGGGTGAGAGTGGTGAAGAGGTAGAGGGAGAGTGAAGGTGAAAAGGGAGGAACGGATAGAGGTATAGTGAGAGCTGGAGAGAGAGAATAAAGGCCTCATGGGTCTCAATTAGCCGAGCTGAAGTATCGCGTGAAGACAGCTTGGGGTTGGGGTGGGAGGTGTTACCGTGCAGCTCCACGGTCATCTCTGCATCCTATTAGACTCCCAGTAACAACATGTCCAGTGTTCAGAGATCTCTGCATTCATTTGGATGCTGTGGTGAACCGCTGCCGCCAGTCGACTGCTGGCATAGGCAGAGAAGAAGGGAGGGAAATGTAGTTTTTTTTCTCTCTCGCTCTCTGTTTGGGGTTTTTTCGGGGCCCACATCCGCATGTTGGTGGCACCACACCCTTCTCCTTCTCTCTCTCTCTTGATGTCCTGATCCCAAACATATGTATGTGTTGGCGCTGCTTTCCATCAGCGGTGATGTTTCAGTTCCTGTGTTTCACTGTGGCTGTGGAGGAAAATGCCCTGTAGCGCAGAGCGACATATACAATCACAATCTCCTCTATGTCTCTCTCACCCCATTCCATCTGCACAAGCCCTTTGTTTAGTGCGATATGTTTTCCACAAGCTACACAGTTTATACTGAGTGTACAATACAGCAGGAACAGCTTTGTAATATTGATGCTACAAGGCTTGCAGTTCTTTTTTCAGGCTGTCTCATCTCGCGCTCCTAACTGAAGCGGATTAGTCAATGAAAACAGCTCAGCATCACAGTCTCTAGCCTTGACTTGTCACTGTATAACCTAAGAAGAGGTCATGCAGTTTGCCACATAACAGCTTCTTAAGAACTATGCAGCAGGTACTGCTTCTGGAAACACTTGATTTGTCTCTCTGGATGGTTTTAAAGGAGCAGATAGAGGCGTGTTACTGTGACAGCTGCAATGTAAGGTTTTTACATTAGCTAAAGTCCCCCTCCACTTAAGAATGTGTTGTGGTCATTGTCACTTCTCTTGGATGTTCACTGTGTGTGTTCAGAGTTTGACTAGAAGGCTGTTTGCACATTAATCTGCCGAAAGTGGAACTAGTTTGGAAGCCAATCCTGGTCCAACGGACAACTTTACAAAAGTGTGTTGTGGAAACTTGAAGCCTGGATTGCACATACATTGGCTTTCAGTGATGTAGGAGACATCTTGTATCCAGCAGTTAAACTTTTGAAATGAAAAATATTTGTATATATATATAGATCATGGATTACTTAATGAGAGAGGGGGCGTAGAACTGTTCACAGGAGAGCACATGTACACCTACTGAATCTCAACAATGCAACTTACTGAAATGTCAAGCAAGCTGATTGGCCGATTCAAATCGTGTGGGGAGGCTGGTTTGAAACAGAGAAGAAAAAAAGTAAATGCCTAAAAAGATGTATGTGGAAGTATAAAAAAGAAATGACCATGCCACGCACACATCTCTGAAGAAGCGTTGTGCACGTTCTCCTTCGTGTAGCCATGAGAAACCCGCGACACGTATATGACGGTCAGGCTGAAAGAGAAGGTTTCTCGCGTTTTCTTATGTAAAAATTGGCATTTTTAGGGAGCAGTGCTTCTGTTTCAACCTGCATCAAACATATTTGACAGTGTCGGCTGGTGGGAAGCAGGTGAGGGATCACTGCTCTAGCTGTGTTGAAGAGTGTGGTGGGATCTTGGCTGGAACACGAACCTCTAGACGTCTTATGAAGTCGGGTGCAGTCGGGTGAATAAAGCGACGGGTGACACATCACGTATTGGTTAGGCCTCATCCTGGCTAACAGGGAGCTTAGCACAATTAGCAGTACCGTGTTTTGGGAAACATGGAAGAACTCCAGAGCTGAATAAATCAACAGAGAATTCACAGTCAATCTAATATTAGATTAAACATGCAGGCAATTTATCAGCTAAAGTTTGTAGTTTCCAGCTTCTAACTACAGTTGTTTTCTCTTTACTGCAGCGTACGTATGGTTCGCCTGCAACTTTGAGTTCTTGTCGTTCTGCGGCTGGACCAGAGAGACCGGTACAGGGGCCGAGTGGCTCATCCAGACCATCGAAGCACCTGCCATCCACAGAGGGCCGACCCACGACCACAGAGGTACGAGACGCGTGTTCACCTTTGTGTTCGAGGGTTTTTTTTTTTTTTTTTTTTTTTTTTTTTTTTTTTTTTTTTATACCAGTGCCACTCGACAGATGCTCGGGGAGAGCACTCTGCATGCAGCTGTTGAAAAGCCTGTCTAACCCTCTTTTGTTAGAAGTTGGAGTATTTTTAACAAAGCTTTAAATAACACTACACTCTCAGTGCTGCTGGGAATTTACAACAATACGTATTTTCTGTTTAAAGAAATGAGGGAAAATATGCATGTTGTCTAGAAGGAAATCCCCCTTGGACACATAACCTTATTCCTGCTCTGAAGGACAGAGACAGTGAACATGGAGAACCATCACTGAGATAATGTTGTGATGCCTGGAGTGAATCAGTTGCATTTCTTGAAACTTCAAATAGAAATGTACACATTTCTAGAAGTCAGAGCACAGTGATGAAAACAAGACCTCCCCAGTCAAAGACACCAAAGAAATGAGACATTCATTCTGATTAGGACAGTTGCCAATTATAGGCAAATTGACCCAGATAATTTGTTTGTTTGTTTTTGTTTTGTTTTGTTTTTGACAAAGACAAGATTATAATCAAAAACATCCTAGGGCAATAATTACATGTCCCTTCCTTACAAAAATGTTTTCATAGGAAGCATGCATGAACTTTCAAATGAGAGTTAAGGACAACAATAACTTCCTTTCTATTTTTCTTAGGAAATCCTCATTTAAATTAAAAATCTCTTCTTTAAGAATATCCTTGTCAAGTTAACTAGCAGTAAAAATGAGTTACAGACAAACAACAAGATACAACAAGATATTCCATAAAATCTGAATTATACAGAAACACTGTTATTGCAATATAATAATGATAATAATAATAGTAATAATAATAATAATGATAATAACAATCTTTATTTATAGAGCACTTATACAGCAAAAACGTAGTTACAGACAATAGCAAAAATAAAATAGAATCAATAGAATCAATACATCTCAAAGCAAAGAGGACAGATAGAACAATTAACTGTCAAGAACATAAAACGGTACTGAGTCATTTTAAGAGAAATAAAACACTTCGAGGGAGGGTAAAACTGAAAAAGCTCTCAGATAAAAGCTCTTTTTAAGAAGGGACTTAAAGGAGATCACAGATTCTGCCAACCTGATTTCCTCAGGCAGATCATTCCACAGAACTAAGAGGTCCGAAATGTAACCAGGAGAGATGCCATGGAGAGTTTTAAAAGTAATCAATAAAATCTTCGAATCTATTGTGAAACATACTGGGAGCCAGTGTAGAGAGGCTAAAACAGGAGTAATGTAGTCGTGTCTCTTGGTTCTGGTTAAAAGCCTGGCAGCAGAGATCTGTACAGTCTGGAGACGATCAATCGATTTTTGGGTAAGACATGTAAAAAGATTGTTGCAGTAATCCAGGCGTGATGAGATAAAGCAAGTAAAATGGTCTCTGTGTCTTTAAAGGTTAAAAAAGATTGTATTTTAGAAATATTTCTAGGATGATTGAAAAAAACATGTCTATTATAATCACACAGAAGATTTCATGGCAGAAACAACCTAAGTGACACCTGAAAACAACCCCTGAGAACAACATAGAACCAGTGATAAAAATGACCCATCCAAAACAAGAACTAACGCATCAAGACTCTGAAATACACCAAAACATCAGCAGCATTGTAAAGAAGTGCAAAGAAACAGAACTATTCTAGTCTTTGTATAAACACGTTTTACCTTCAGCACTGACGAGAAGAGAACAGAACATGCAGATGCTCTGAGTCTTTAAACATTTTGAAAATGAATGGATGGCCTTGAAATACTTATATTGCACTCAGATTCATCAACATGCCTCCGCTCTCTGGCCTTCCCTCCATTCAAAGCTCCTGTGATGGATTTCTTTCCTTGTGGAGACAGCAGCAGCTCTAAAATGAATTATTTCACCTTGATTTTTTGACTGAACCAGATTACAAGTGTAAAAAAATGAGCTCTTTGTGATGTCAAGTCAGATCTTTTCCTGAAGCCTGCTGCTGATGTCGAGTTCTTTGTTGTAGAAAAACCTTGTCCAGTCCTTGAGTTTGACATCTTTGGGAGCTGCAGAAATGTCACACTTAACAATTGCATTGATCTTTATGAAAAGATGGAAGAAGAGTGAAACCTTTGTAGCAGCAGAGATTTCTACATTACACAAACAAGTTAATGAAATGAAATGAATCCATAATGAAACCTTGAGAGTTTGGGAACCTGGTTGTCACGATACAGCTTGGTATCGGTTATATTAAGGCTTTTGTTCATATAAAAGCGACATTAATCCAAAGGGGTCAGTATATGCATTAATGTGATTACAAGCTTCCTTTTTAAAACGCAACACACAGTCAGCTTTTACCTTATCTTATGCTGCCCCCTGCAGGCAGACCAGGCAACTTCATCTACATGCAGCTGACTGACAGAGAGATGCCCAGTAAAATGGGCGAAGGCGAGGACAACAAGGAAAAGAAGGCAAGGTTGGCCAGCCTGCCCATCACGGCGCCGGACGCCGACCTGTGCATGTCCTTCTGGTATCACATGTTCGGTGAACACACGGGATCGCTTCACATCAACCAGAGGAAGGAGGCAGAGGAAGGCCAGACACTGTGGATGGTCAGCAGTCGCCAGGGCAACCGCTGGAGAGAGGGACGAGTTTTACTGCCACATTCAAGTGTCTCATATCAGGTAATACAGAGTCCTGGATATGTGAAAACGCACAAACATGGGAGGGTGGGAGGAACTGGAATCTAGAAACTCAAAATTTTCCTGTGATACACTTTTTGGGTGTTTTTTTGTTTGTTTTTTTGCCACCGGGATGAGCCCCAGTCTCATTGACCCTGAACTGGATTAGCTTGTGCTGAGAATGTATGAAAAATTAGTCCATGTTTGATGCAAGTTTACCTTCACCTCATTTACTTTTCTTTCCCCCATGGTAACAAAGAGCCTTAATAAGATCCTTTCAAGAAGACTAAGCATAACTATACTGATGAATCATGTAAAACAGTGGTTTTTCACCCGAAATCAACATAAATTTGTAATTTACTGATTTGTTGTAATTTCTACTGAGATTTTAACAAGTTGCATATTTGCACATGTAAATATGCCTTAAAAAATTAAGTTTGGTTGATAAGATTAATTTTGCTGAAAAATCTAACATGTTAAGCTGTGTATATAAAGCTTGTGTTTCAGTGAATGCAGATGACTGACTGACTTTGGGTTTTTTTTGCAGGTGGTGGTGGAAGGTGTTGCAGACAGACGCAGTACAGGTCACATAGCTGTGGACAACATCCAGATCATGGATGGGCTCAGTGCAGAGGAGTGCAAGGGTGTGTATAATAGTGTTAGATCTCACTTACACCAAAGATTTTAGTGTTATACTATTTAAAACACACTCAGTCCAGCTGCTGTTAGAACAGCAGGTTAATTCTGACATTAGTCTTTTTGATTTGATTTCTCTTACGTAATCAACTGTATGTTATTCTGTTCAGTTTAGTTTTGGGTTGTACACCATCGCTGACTTTAAACTAATAGCGTCTGCTTTTCTTTCCTCCAGATCCAGAAGTTCCTACGTCTCCGCCGACTGAGATCTTCATCCTACGTGAGTACATCTCTGACTCCAAGGAAAAACTTTGAATTGATACCAAAATAAAAAGAGTTGAGGGATCTCGCTTGTGTTTTCTCTTCTACAGTTTGCTTTTCTTCTTGAAAAGTCTTGTCTGTCCTCTCCAGAAAGTAAAATGTTTACACTGTGTGTCTTTTTCTCTGTCACATCAAATATTTCTTTGACATCTTAAAGGATCACATCAGTGGATTTCTATGTTTTTGCTATAAACATTAACTATATATATTTTATATCAGATTTTGCGATTTCTCCAAAGTATACAATGAGATTTTTTTTTATATTTTGAAATGTTTACATTAATTTCCCACCTTCCAGGCAGCTGGTTCTTTCCATTTCCATTGACATGACACTGTTGAAATTGTCAGTTCATCATCAGTGCTTTCTCAGCATCAAGATCCTTATCCTTAAAGTCCCAAAACTAAAAAGCACATAATGCAAAATGGCCCATTCCATAATAATATGACTTATATTATTGAATCGTATCTATAGATTCATTAGTGTGTACATCATGTACAGTACTTTAATTAACGTACTTCATTACTTGCCACCACAGTTTAACCCCTAACCCCTAACTCTAACTCATTTATTTTCCTGTGAACATCATGATCCATGCTGAAGTAGTTGTGAGGAGGGTCTGTGTTGAAACCAGGTCTTTGGTGATGTGTTCACAGAAAATCTGACATCCAAGATTTAAGGTTCGACTGCCAGAAAAACATTCACAGGTCATTATATTGGGATAAAGTAAAACCAGAAGATGAACATGAGTGTTGTCTCCTGGAGAGAAGCTGAATGTGCCATTTGTAGTTTATGGTCCAGATCATGTTAAACCACCAGTATGGTCCTTTAAACCTGCAATCAGAGGCCTAATTTCATTTGGATGGAACATAACTTGTGTCCATATTTCTCTCTGTCTTGCAGCGATGGACTCCCTCTCACAGGAGACCAGTGAGCTCGGAGGCCCGGGCAACATGCTGAAGACCCTGGACCCCATCCTCATCACCATCATCGCCATGTCTGCGCTGGGCGTGTTCCTGGGCGCCATCTGCGGCGTCGTCCTGTACTGCGCCTGCTCGCAGGGCAGCATGACGGACAGGAACTTATCAGCCCTGGAAAACTATAACTTTGAGCTGGTGGACGGCGTGAAGCTAAAGAAGGACAAGATGAACGGACAGACTAACTATTCAGAGGCGTGAGGAGGAAACGGGAGACGGAGCGGAGACCGCTCCACGTGGACACATGATGCAGCCAATCAAGCAGGAGGAACACGGGATGGGGGCTGAAGCCACCAATGGGACGGCAGGGTGGGCTGAAAGTGAGCCGATGTAATTTTATTTCTCAGGAGCGGCGGTGGAAGGGACTGACCTGTAGGGGGCACTGTGTATAAAGAATCTGTACAGCAAAAAAAAAAGAAGAAAACTAAGGATTCTATTTGTTTTTTGGCGTGCTATGTTAATTTCATGTAATCACATGCTGGTGTTGAGACCAATTCAGATGAACGTATCGTTTGTGTACTTTTATGGAAAGATAAGATTTGATTTTTTTTTGTTTGTTATTGCTGTCTCTTTTTTTCCAGATGTCATAGTTTCACAGAACGAGCAGAGTATGTGAAATTTGCGATTCTGATATCTGGGTCTTTAGCTAGCCATGTGTCCCTGTGTGTGTGTGTGTGTGTGTGTGTGTGTGTGTGTGTGTGTGTGTGTGTGTGTGTGTGTGTGTGTGTGTGTGTGTGTGTGTGTACGTACATACATGTGTCACATTCATATACATCTGCATTTAAGGTGTGTATGTGTCATCCAGTCTGGCTATAGGTGTGTGTGCATTACGCTTATGTTTACTGTATCTGTATACATGAAGTGCAAGCATACTTCTGTGTGTGTGTGTGTGTGTGTGTGTGTGTGTGTGTGTGTGTGTGTGTGTGTGTGTGTGTGTGTGTGTGTGTGCAGCGGGTACCATCCAGGCCCGTTGAACCTGCGTCTAGTTCCAACAGTGCCTTTTTTTTCCTCCAGTTTTTCCGTTGCCTTGTTTTCTGCTGGTTGTTTTCTCATCGGCTGGCGTTCCGTCCAGGGTTCCTACACAAACACGCAGAAAAACATTGTGATCATACAATTACACATTTTTTTTAGCATTGTCATGTACTGTCAACTAACACATGTTGGTGTAGACCTGTAGATCTTTCTTGCCTTGATGACGGTCGTACTGACACAGACTAAAAATGTTAAAACCCAAGTTAACTTTTAGGTTTTGGAAAACTTAAGAAAAGCTCTGGAATTTTGGAAAATGAAAAATGTGTAGGAGCCCTGAATGCCTCGTTTTCATGGCACATGACACATCCAACATATTGTACATAGGTTTTAATATATTTGAGCGCTTTTTTTTTTTTATATATATAGAAAAAGACACAAGTGCCGCAGTATCCTTTCTATGTTGGAATCAAACTCCCACCTAATCTTCAAGATTCTGAAAATGTACAAAAAATGTTGATTTTAACAGACAGAGACACAAACCTGTTGTTTGTGTTTCTTTCACAAATGTGATCTATTTGTCATTTTGTGAGTTTTGTTGTTGTGTTCTGGGAACAGGAGGGTTTTTGCAATGACGAAAACAGATTTGGGATTCTTGAGAAATGCCTCATGGGAAGGGACGCTTTGTGCACAGGGTAAAACAGACAGCCTCAGTACCACTAAGATGCTGACAGCATGTCGAAGACGGATCGTCAGGACTGAAATATTCTCACTGGCACACAAAATGACTGTTAAACCTTGAACCTGAAGTGCGTCCAGCAGTCCTGAGAGACACCAGAAAGAAAGACTGAAAGTGTCTCTCCTCGGGTCCGTCAGCATCTTCTGCTGAGCGGACAGGATGTGGAAGCTTCTGAAAACTCATCAAGATTTAATGTTTGCCATGACAATGCTGTTCTCTGTCAATGTATCTTCAGTGTCGACTATCAGAGGAGAAATGTATGAATGATCTTTGATGGAAAGATCGAATTAGGTTCATCAACCCTAACAGGTGACTAATGAGTCACCAGGTGAGCAGGTGACTCATTGCTCCGACAGTGATCATGCTTCATAAGCCTATTTCCCTTCAGCTGCAGTGGTTTGAAATGACACACAGAACTAGTCACATTTTACATCCATGATGAGTTCACTACCAGACTACCCAACAGACATGCCCAGTAAACTATAGGGCTCTTTTTTTTTTTTTTTATTAATTTTTGTTTCCTTTGACAGTTTAAAACAGGTGAAAATTGGATTTTAAAAATGTAACTTGCAGTTAAAGCACTGTGTTTTTTTTTGTAGGATTCTGTTTCATAATCTGAATCTTATTTAACTACAAACCACATTTTACTCACCACTCTCTACATCCACCATTTTCTTAACTGTCAAGTTTCAAAAGGGTTTCCTCACTGTGAACTACTGTGATCAGTGTCCTCTTACTGCAGAAATTTCAACAGCTTCTGAGTCTGTGAGGGGCACAAAAATCCTGGATGAAAATCAGGTTAAACTTAATTCTGGGTATATTTTTTAGTAAACATTGGTTAAAAGCTCAAATCAATAAGCCTTGTGCTAATAATACTGCTTTGCTGTGTTTTAGCTTTTGCAGCTGAATGTGTTGTGATGCTGGTCGCTTGCTCATAGCACCGTTCAGGTGGGAGGAGTCTTGAGTCTCACACCGCACTGGTGTCAATGAACAACTCTGTTCACTCTGCAGTCATTTACGTCACAGATTGTACTTGCAAAGATTTTTTTTTTAAAGCCATTACACAGCTATGATGGACTGATATATTTATTAGCAACGGGGAGAACAGCGTTTGTCTCATGTTGCACTGCACTGTGGAGCTTACATCTGCCCATTTTTAATGTAGCATTACAGTATGTGGCATCATGACGGCTCAAAATGTGAAGTGAGACTGTCCGTCAGCATCAATTTAGAATCAATTCTCAGTGCTTTCCTTTTTCAAATCAGACATTTTTAAGTTTTTCTAAAGGAAATCCACCTCCTCAGTCGGGTCATTTGAAATCCTCGTCTGGTTTCAGTAACGCCTGAGCGAACATTTCCCATCAAATGGAGGTGCTCTGACTGTTGAGACACTCGTTATTCGCTCTTAATACCACACTGCTTCAATCGTTTTTTCTTTTCTCAGTAAAAGATCAACTGCGTTGTGTTTTGCCAGACAAGGTTGTGGGTGATCAAAATGCAATTTCAGTCTGACTTTACAGACGGGGAATGTGTGTGTGTTCCCAGTGAGTCAGCCAGATATTAATAAAGCTCCTTCCCTTTTAAACAAGAAAGGATTCTGCAGCACTAGACATGAAAACAAATGTTGCACTGATATATTTAAAAAAAAAAATCTGTGTTTATGATGTTGATTTATGAAAAGAGAGAAAGGAGGTAGAAGAGGACAGTGTTATTGTTGCTTCTTTTTAACACGGTTTCAGATGACAGTGTTATAATTCTGAAATGTACAATTTACAGAGATGTTTTTCATTCTCGAAAAAGCTTATATTGTCTCTTTGAAACGTAACAATTTTATTTACTTGGTATAATATCACCTTGTCTTTTTGTACCGTCACTGATGTACGTGCCATTGTTTTATTTTTTTTTCCCCCCTTGTATGACAAAAAAAAATTTATTTTCAATACTGCTTCTGTAATTTTGCTGTCTCAGATCCAGAAAAAAAAAAAACAAGAAAGGAAATAAGAAAGTAAAAAAATGGAAAAGCAGTGAGGCCTTAAGTGACTAAAAGTATTGTTTGTACTTTGACTTTCTGGTCAGCACCCAGACTCATCCGTCTCTGTTGTCTCAGACTCTGATCATTGACTATTACATTCCAAAGAATTGGATCAAATAAATGTTTTAAGTAAAAGCTGCTCTGCTGTTTCTGTCCAACCTCAGAGAGAACGGTTTGTTTCCAAGGATCAGTGTCAGATAGCTCAAATATAACTAAAAAAAATTCACAGATTTGCATTAGTAAATTTGCATACACCACCATCTTAGAATTACGAAATGCTGAATTGGGACATGGCTACAAACATCAGACTGACATTCATATCATATGGTCATTGTGTTCCTGTCTGCCTGGTTGCCATATCAGACTTTGACCACAGTGTGACAGTATTGCCACTAAAAAAAAAAACATCCATATATAACAGGAGAATGGTGCCAGAGTCACAAACTACCTGCATCACTTTCCTCATAAAACAGGGAACATGTTTTGTGACCTACATTAAGTGGAACAACTTTTCTCAGCTCAGTGAAGTCTAATGTCATGTGAACTTCAGTCTTGTGGCTTCTGGTTTACCTGAGGTTTCCTGCCCGAGTTTCTGCCACAGTACAACCCTCTCATAATCTGTTGGTTTCATGTTCTTTTTTCTCATATCTGGGTTGCAGGTGGCTTCAGTGCAGTCACCCTTTATGTAGCAATTACATACAGTGTCACACTATAATCTGCCTGTAGTTGTTTTAGGTTTCTTCAGTTACCAGTGTGTGTGGACCTGATGCTGAAAGCGAACACTCAGCCGACTCTCCCTGGACAGATTATCAGAGGTATGTGGCAGGATGAGTGTGCGGTGATGTAAAGATGTGCAGTGGAGATGGTGACTTCATGTGTCATTTGGCCAGCTGATAGCATCAGCTGTTACATTCCCATCACACATTATACAGTGATTGTAGAGGCTAAATGTGGGAAGGTGGAAATCAGATCTGAGCTGCTTCAATGTTTCACTGTAAAAGAGGGAAGTGTCTTTTTCAACATATGTATGTATGTTAGGCCGACTGTATAAAGGTTCCTTACTGATTATTTCTTTGTAGCTTTATGCTTCTTCTATTGGTTTTCCACAAAACTGGAATAAGTTAATATTTGATTAAAGAACGTTTTTGCTTATCTGCTTGTCTTTGCCAGATGTATATTGTCATAATGTTTCATTTAAGAGGAATTACATCATAACCTCTGATTTCTTTTCTTTACATCACACCAGCACAATTCATTTAACATGTTTAGAATTATATTATATTTCTGAAACATTTAAATGCTAATGAAACAGCCTCATCCCACTTTTTTAACTGCTTAAAATCCATTTTCCTCTCTTATTTAATCAGAAGTAACTATAGGTTTGTTAAAATCATCTTATTCTACATTGTCTGGCAGCATCTTCTATCAGCTTGTTTGACTTTTCATTGAAACTATATATTTATTTACACTGAGTGAAATATTCAAGCAAATATAATATATGTGGTGTCTATGTGTATTTTGGGATTTTAATTAGAGTTTAACATAAAACTCAGGTTAGGGTTTAAACAAATTTTAGCGGCACAGCATGAGTTCACACGGACAGACTCACTTGTAAGTTAGTGGGGTTTAAAAGGTTAGTTCTGTGTATCCAATGACTGGCACCACATGTAGGAGGTATAATGTGTTATGTCTGCTCCAGTCCTCCATGCCAGCACTTAATCACAACTATAGCTACTATTTCAAACCCAGACAAATGATTTTGCAGTTCAAGGCTGTAGTACAGGGAACAGGTAAAACTGAAACTGCAAATGACTGAAACTGAACTTTGTACCAGAGACTGCTCTCTCACTTTGCAAAGGAAGTGAAGGTGATGGGCAACTCACTGGAGCACAGCTAAAAACACAGGACAAAAACATGTGGTTGTTCACTTGAAATTGTTTGGTGGAAAATATCTTGGAAATCAAGTGTTGTAAT
The DNA here is from genome assembly GCF_021018895.1 of Seriola aureovittata. Taxonomy (NCBI): domain Eukaryota; kingdom Metazoa; phylum Chordata; class Actinopteri; order Carangiformes; family Carangidae; genus Seriola; species Seriola aureovittata. Next base: position 5,254,339 of record NC_079375.1, read on the forward strand.
TAAGTATAATTTTGAGTTACTTGTTCTTTGCGTCTTACCTTTTTATGCAGGTCTTTACTTCTGCTCCAGCATGTTTCAGTGGGGCATATGGTACTTTTCACTCCACTACATTTATCTGACATGATTGTAATGTTGCAGCTGGTTGAGGTGAAGCTAGTTTTAACTACTTTATATCCTGTTTAGTCTTACTTAGAGCTCATGTTGCTGATAATACTTCTGTACTGTAATAGAATATTTTTGAAGGATCTGAATAGTTCTTACATCACTAATATTTTTCTGTATTTGTTAACATACAAAACATACATGTTACTGCATGGCGACTTGATTATACACAAATTGGTGGTGCTTTGTGCGACATGTTGAGAATCAAAAGTGTTTATTCCTGATCCAAACGGCTACAGTCCCAAGCACAGTTTTTTCAGACAGTTTCTCCTGGAAGAAACTCATAGTGTCGCGCTTGGTAGTTCACATGAAAAGTGACAGAAACAGTTGTGCCACAAATGAAAAAAAGAGAATTACAGAGAAAAGTCACCACTGCACGAGTTGCTTCATATGCCACTGAAACTGAGTATACTGGTCCCTTAAGGCCCTTATAATGTCAGTGCTGTATATTCCTTAACAGCTTTTCTAATAAAAAATGTTCATGTAAAGTACCTGAAAACGTACAGTAAAACATACAGTACTTAAATGAAAATGTCATTAGGCTTCTTTCAGTCAAAAACTAAATACAGTTGGCTGCTTACATATTAGTTAGTGTTTAAAATATCGGTATTTTTCACACTGTTTATTGGTGAAGAGTTCGTGTATATGAATATATTTTGTTTTGTTTTTCTTTCAATCTATATTTTTGCGTATGAACCATCTGAGTTATGACTTTTTACCACATCTAAGGTGAAGGTGGGTTCACTCCTCCGCGGTGTGGTCGTTCCTTTCCCCTCCACGAACCGGGGCTCCTCCTGGAGGGGCGGGGTTTATATAAGAAAAGAGGTTTGTTGAAGTGGGGCATAAAAAAAAGGACGACTCACCACCAGGAGAAGCATCTAACGTGCCCGGGTGAGCTCGGGACTCCTCGCTCCTTATCTATTTATTTTAACGTAACCTATATGAATGTTCATTTTTAATACGCTGTTCCCACCCGTGTTTTAATCGGTTACATACTCAGCAGGTCGGAACCGTGCGGTTATTAGCTAAAACAAAGCGGACCCTCATAACCGTTTTAGCTAGTCTCCGTCATCGGTAACCGTTTTATTTCTTTAAAAGGGGACACTTTTGGGGGGGCAAATGTTACTCTAAATCATCGGAAACTACATTAAAACGTCAAAACAAGGTGAGTAATGTTGTTTTACCCTACAATTGTCACATTTAGTCGGTCTGCCTGTTTAAAACACAATGTAAACGACAAAAGGGGAGAAGCAAGGAATGCTTGTCTTCGGGGCAAACTTTGGGTGTGGATTAACGATAACTAGCTAGCGGTCGAAAATACAGTTATACTCATTTCCTCAGAGTTCATACAGTACAGTTTTTCAACAGTATGTCATGTGAAATGTTGGTATATTTCAACCTACAACTCAACTATGCCCTCTCAATAAATCTTAATTTGGCTATTGTACAGAAAGTAGGCCATAGGAGAGCCGCTTTATATGACCAAAGAGGGCAGTGTAGGTGATTAAAGCATGTGAAGATAGTATGATTTATAAGTTCTGGATAACTATTAACAATATTTTTAATCATATTAGTCTTCACTTTAAAGTCAGAAGTATCACATAAACTTTTACAGATCTAACTTAGTGTGTAAAACTTTAAACATTTCTTTAATCTTGCTCACAAAGCCGAAGTCTCTGACAGCGTTTAGTTGTCCACTTTTGTATCATTTTCATATTTCTATAGAGATGCAACGATTAGTTGATTACAGAAAATCAATCAGCGACTATTTGATAATCGATCATCATGTTAGTTGTTTTTTTTTTTTCAAATCGAAAGTGCCCAACAGTTGCTGGTTCCAGCTTTGCAGATGTGAGGATTTGATGCTTGTCTTTGTCATACATGATATCTTTGAGTGTTGGACTGTTGGTCAGACAGACTAACCCTTACTTCAGAAGTCATATACCTCTGGGAAAAACATGAATAAAGAAGAAAACCAAACAACATCCCTTTTTGTAAACCAAAGTTACAAATATTTGGGTGAAGTGAAACTTGGAAACACTCTGAAACAAACCACAGCTGGACCCTGCTACATTATGAACTGTATAAACTGTGGCTAAAGATACAGTAAGACCAAGAGTCTTTAAGCAAGCCAGATCGGTTAACCAGAATATAAAGTGTCTTGCTAAGCCTTGTCCACAGCTCTAATTCAGGACTTTTGACTGTGCAGTAGTTGGACAAGATTGGTCTTGCCTGCCTTATTCACTTCCTGTAAAGGCTCTGTTGCCTGAGGGGGTGTTTTTTTTCCTCCCCTGTGAATCTCAAGCAGAGGCTTGATTTTTTTTGGACTGAGTTAAACTAGTAATCTATGTTGCCCAACTTCTTGCTGCAAGACCTTATTTAGTGACATGGGAATAAAATGTCTTGGGTTAATTACAAGCCTGGAAGGACTTAAAGATGGCATCGTAATGACATAGCAACAGTGCTGTATCGAGGTGTGAAAACACATATGTTTTTGATCTTGTGCACACAATATACACCAGGCCTGGTAGTTATAAACATGAGGGGAAGACATGTCTGTAGAGCAGAGCAGGCTCCATGTAGATCACTGAGTCACTTCCCTTGGTTACATTGTTGTGATGTTTAAACACAGTGACCGGTGCTTGTCTGGGAGCTAGGAGTGTCTGGGACAGTTTCAAGGGTCATATAGCATTACTCAACACCAGGGCCTTACTCCAACATATCAGATATGAGTCATGGGTGACGGCTCATCCGGGGATGGCTGGGCGAAGCATGTGGGAGTGGGATATATTTGAGGCTATGTGATCATGGTTCAAACATTGCCCCTCTATCCCTTGTATGGAAGTCTTAGTCTGTGGTAAAATGTTAGAAGTCGCAGCAGAGAAAGAGGAAGCTTCAAACTGGTTGAGATGCTGAAAGAAAGCAGCATTATAGGCATTTGGGGGCTAAATTGCCAAATTGATATGGCAAACTTGTTTGTAAATAGTTGCTCATTTTCACATCCAGCAGTCATGGAGCAACATTTTCATTCATATGCAGTTGTGTCACTGGCCACCTGATGAATCTGTGTCCATTATTTACACTTTTGTTAGCTCTGCCTTGGGTGTCTACAAACTCCTGAGGGACATAAAGCTCTTTAGCTGCTAAATGCTCCCCTATGTTCACCTGCTAGTCTCTAACTGTGTCCGTTTGCTGTTTGCTGATTTGCAAGTAATGGACAGTGGGATTTTTAGAGCTGTGTCATTGAAAAAAGCTGCCTGCTGTAGCCAAGAACTATGCCATCAGAGCAGTGAGAGTAAACCGAAACTGTACAGTTGTAGTCTGGACAGCTAAGCAATGAGCTGAATCTCTGTATAGTCAAGGATAGCTGCAGATTTAGGTTCATCTTTATGAGCGACGCACATGTGAAATTGCCACTTTGTGTCCACATATTGATATAAAAATATACTTTATAGCTATTTTAAAGACATATTTTTGCAGAAGTACAAATGTTCCTGGTTCCTAGAAAAGAGGCATAAATTATAAACAAGAGCAATAACAATGAGGGACAGACTAAAATCTATCTATTATGCCAAAATAGGCATCATACTCACTCTACATCAAACTGACAGAATAAACTCAGGGTGAAGTCATGGAGAAATGGAAAAAGCAGCCCATATTTCAGTGACGTAGTTTTTCAAAGACACAGTATGGAGCTAGTTAAGCTGGAATGCGTTATCTCATCTCTCTGAGGAAGGCTGCAGGATCGGGATCTCCTCCATATGACAGAAAAACCCCAGGTCTTTCAGTTCATTCTGCAATGTAAAAATAGTACAGCTTACTGGATTTAACTCTTCAGTCTTTTACACCAGCTGAGTACATAACACATTATGTACTCAGAAGTTCAAAATGTGAGCATCCGATTGAACACATTCCATTTTTCAAACACGTTTGTCTAAAAAACGTAGATAAAGAAACAGTCTTCACCTGTGAACTCTCATCTAGTCTGACAGGCCTCTAAGTTCAGTAACAAGCCTCATGGCAGATGTGAGCTGGATAAAGCAGGTATTCCTGTTTGTAGGTTGGGTTTCCTTCAAACATGCTGTGCTGGCAGTAGGAAGTGGGGTCTTCCTGATCATTCAAAGGCCTGTTGGGAGAAAACTGTGCGTGGGTGTGGTTTAATTAATGAAATGGATTCAGAGTCATGCTGAGTTGTTTGGGGACTTAATGGACTGAGAGTGGACTGTGACTTCCAGCAGCAGGTGGGGGTCGGCTGGCCGACTGGGTGGCAAACAGAGCTGGGGGGGATGGGCACCAACTCATTTTGTGGACTACAAGATGACCCACCCAGCATGAACAATGCTGACTTGTGTCGAGCACCACCTTTCACTTTTGCATGTTTCTCACAAAAGGTCTTGGCGTTAGCGTGCAACATTCAGCATTTTGATTGTACCAGGATGCATTATGTGACACATCTAGGACACACAAAACTAACAAAATTGTGTATTGTTCATGTAGCTGTTCAATATGGCAGTGGTCAGGTTTACATTGTGATTTGTGTTTTACATTACATAGATTGGACCCAGTCCATTAACAAAGTGCATAAAAACAATGTAAAAATGTTGGAGAAGAAAAAAAAAAAAAGCCAAATGACCTCAGATAACTAGTTTAATATCTGTACTCCAGTTTCTCATTAATTATCACCCTACATACACACAGTGTCACTGTATAATTCAGTTTGCTACGGTTATTTAAAGAAAGCGAAGTGGCTATATCTAACATCACAGCATGTGATTAAAATGATGAGACAAATTCAAACAAAGCCCAATGAGAGATTAATAGTGGAAATACTGTAAGTAACACCAGCTGGAGTTGTGGTAGCTTTTGCAATCAGCTTGCATTGTTTACTTCCAGTTATGTCTGATGTGTGCACAAAGAGCTTTAGCATTGGCTGTTAGTTTTTATATGTGCATCCAGGAATGTAGTTAGTTGTTTTAACTGCTTGTTTACTGACTGGTGTGTTTAAATGTCCACTTCAACTAAAAATCAAGTAACAGACATTTTGAGATCATCAAAATGGTTTGGATACTGCTGTCATTTTTTGTCTACGTGTGTTCAGGGGGAGCTGTGCATCAGCAAAACATGTTCTTCAGGAAACACTTTCTGTAGTTGCTCTTGTGTAGCGGACATTTGTCAGATAGGGGCGAGGGTAGAGGTGTAGAAATGGCATATTTTAAAGATTATAGTATATTTTAGCATATTTATGTATGTATCATGTTTATCGTCGTACAGTTTTGTAAAGAAACCTGACATGGTCATTTGAAGTAAATTTTTTTGTGAGTACTTCACAGATACCATAAACTCAGCCATACTGAGAAACATTATTGTGCTTAGTTATTGAAATGTGGTCATCCACAGTCTAAACATGAACCCTGTTGAGGATTACTAAACATTCACAGATGTGCTCTGCTCCACCTTTAGACAACACCAGTCTTGTCTGTTTTAAAGGTGTATGAGCCACAGCAACGAGTCACAGATGGGTCGGGCAGAGCTTATAAATTTAATTTGCTCTAAATCAGATAATACACGTCTTTCACTGGAACGACACCCACATACGAACTACATATTCACATTCAGACCACCAGTTAATGACCCCTTTGTTCCTTGCCATTCCCAGTTTAGAACATTTCTGTGGAAGAATATATCTAACAGACATAAAAACCAAATAGACCTTATTGTGCCAAATTGTCAGTGAGTGGCCCCATCAAGAGGAACTCTCCTGCTTCAGACTTCGCACAGTGAGTTTCCCCTGTTAATAACGGCCGACAAGGCACTGCACCACCTTTAGTGAACACAGGAAGGGGTAAACAAAGAAGTAGTGGTGACACATGTCTCTGTGGTCTGAGTCAAAGTCCTCATGTTCACCTCCTGTTTTAAGTCTGACTGAATCGGAACCTGACTTGGGAAAACCCCAGATCTCTGTAAGTGAAAGGATAATCCTTTTAACATGACTTTGAACACAGTGGGTCAAGAAAGACCATGTTTATGAGGATTTTTTCTTTTTGATGAACCCTAATCTACCTTAATGGATATAAGTGGAGCGAATAAATTATTAGCAACACCTACCAACACAACTTGTGCTGCTCTGATTTAACCATGAATCAGTTGTTGCTGATGTGCAGCATTGTCTACAATAGCCTGATACAACCAGAAATGTTAAAGGGATAGCTACCTCGTCATTAAAAAGTCTAATGGTTGACAAATTACCATCATCTCATGAGTAGTCGTATCGTTGAACTCTTATTCAAAGTCATCATTTATACACATTATCAAGCAAAGCCGTCATAAAGGAGGGTTTCCTTAATGGCAATATAGCAGGATCTCAGTTTAAAAGGGGCTGATGAATGCTACTGAAATTGCAGTTTGCCAGTTATATTGATACTAATGACTTAATCTCTCAAACATCTATTCCATATTTTCCATCAGATGTTAGAATTGTGTCTCTCATTTACCACAGAAAAGTCACGGGAATGCCACAATAAAGTAGGCGGAGATGTCGCACAGGGAGTCGATTCTTTGTAGGACAGCTAGACGTGTGCACAGAGGAATGCTTTCTGTGAATTTACATGAGAGAGAGAGCACAACTGTGGTCCCTGAGGCGTACTTTCAGACTGCAGATTGAATCAAAACACCTCTGACCTGTCTGAAGCTGATGGCAGGCAGTGGAGTATAACAACGAGCACGATGGAGGATTGAGTTTCAGTCGGCTCTTCCTAGCAGCTGTTGGAAGACATTCTTGATAATATATTTGTCTGGGACCGTGCATGACTCCCACAGCTTGTGTTGAAAGCCTGGCTGTTATTATTATTATTGGCTAGTATTAGTTTTTAGGAAGCAGGTACTGTTTGGCCATCCAAGCCACTCCACAGAAAAGCTTGGAAAAAGAAGACACAAGATTGAGTTGTTTGTTGCTGTTGATTTTGACATGTTGTGAATCAGCTTTGACATACTCACAGTACTGCGGCCCACCAGGATTTGTCCCAGTATGCCTGGCAGCCAGTCCAACTTGAACGATGAAATACACGAATCTACAACGTAAGAGGATGGCGTCTCTGAGGCCAGAACACACTGCTTTGTATAAATATTTTAAGAGCCTGATGTTGCTAGAGTTTCAAGTTGTTATTAAAGTTTCTCTCATCAGTATTCATCACATTCATATTCCATTTTCTGTTTGGAGTTGTTTTTTTGGCCCAACGATTCAGTGAAGTGAAGAATCTGAGTGAACGTAGCTTGAGCAGGAATCTGAACACACACACAGCAGCATTTGTAATATCTATTAATCCGAGGAACAGTTATTTATCTGTCTATTGACTCACCGATATATCAACTAGATATTTCACATCCAGATTCAAATCATTAATCTGCGAAGGTTGGGAGTTTTAATTTGTGATACCACCTTTAGTCAGAAGAAAGACATCTGGTGTATTACCAGTGTCACAGTCGCTCTTTGTGATTCTAACTGACAGTGTTTGCAAAGGTTTGCTTACTGCAGCTGTATACCTTAATATTTGGCTTTAACTCTCACTTAGCAACACCTTGCTTTGTGTTACTACAGTCACACATCCATATTTGAGAAATGCCTGGCAAACACCTCCATCTTAGTTACTGTATTGGAATGATTGGAGCAGCTCTGGTTACTGTTAACAGAGGTTGAATTGTAAATGAAAAATTGTGACGTTAACATTCAGCACTGTGAACACAAAGTGTATGCCACCTCTTTCCTCTCCAGTCTGACCATACAAAGTCATGATTCGACACAGTTTACTCCTGTTATTCTAAATATTAGGCTCTCAGGTCTGTCATCGAGAATCCTCATAGGCCATAGTTTCTGCTTGACGATATTAGAGGTAGGTTCAAAAAGATGGATGAGTAGAGTAAGACCTGTAAAATGAAAAGTAAGCAAAGGGGGCAATGAGGTAACAAATTTTCAACTTTTTTTTTTTTTTGTAACACTTTGGTCATCAGATCTGAATTGTATTAACATGCTCTTTCCCAGTTTTGTTGCTTTTTCAGACTCGGATTCAATATCTTCCCTCTAGTAATATTTAGATTGTGAGCCAGGAAGTGACATGGCTTCATATGTGTAGTCAGCTGATTTTATTCTCAACTGATATGTGGTGTAGATAAAAAACACTAACTGTGTGCTTCATAGTTTGAATAAAAAACAGAACATTAATGAGATACAACTGGTAGATGTGGCTGTAAAGCTATTTAAATAATCAATATTGTTTTCAAACCAACATGCGATATTTTATATATTTGAGGATTTGATGCTTTTCTTTGTCTTGTATGATAGTAAACTGAATATTTTGTCTGACATTTTATAAACAAAATGATGAACATGGTATCTAGTAGTATTTTTGTGAATGTTCTTGTTGGAAAAAGGGTATGGAAGGAGTTGGAGCTACTTTAGCACAAATTAAATTCTGAGCCTACAGGCAGATGAGGACATATCAGTGCTTCCCCTACCATTGGCTTGGGTGGGGCAGGCCTTCGCCCCAAAGCAATGCACTAAATATATTCAGAAACTGCTTGGATAATCAACATGTGATTAGCATTATTTGAAGTTCCTCTTTAGCTCATTGCAAAAGATGTCAAGCAAAATCTTTTACTTTTTGTAAAAGGTAATGCAGTAATTCCTTGTCCAATGCATGAAAGAGAAAATTGGTTAGAAATGCTACCGTAGTAATTTACCACATACCAGTTGGGCCTTCCTTCATGATGCTTCACAGTTATAAGGAGCAGTTTTACCACAGTCTGTTATGGATTAGGTGCCTTCTGTCTGTCTACTTGAGGTTCCTCTCAGCTCTTATCAGCTGTGACCTTCGCGCCCGCCATTTCTTTTGAACCAGTGACATCCTCTCCAGCGGTCAGTCTCTCATTCAGATATGACTGTTCAGCTGCTGTTTTGAAGTTTTGAAGGTGGCAGTGACATTTCAATCAAGCTGGACTCATCATTCAATTAACAAAAGATATGAATTCAGTTAAAAGACATTATCCCCTGTTTAGTCTTTTTAATCATGTACCAGTAACTTGTACCATTTAACAAAGTCACTGATATAGATATAAAAAACAGGTTAAGAAAGGGTTTTAAGATAGTCGAGGTGTAGATTAATGCAACAAACAAGCCTGTTTTCAAAGTTAACACGCACCAGGATCATAACCGGAAATGCCAATGCCTCTGCCTGGCATTTCTAGGCGGGACACAGGCATTGAAGACCCCAAATGCCTCCCAATCTGTCAGCTCTTTGCAATTTGCAGCCCTGTGCACGACGAACCCCAGAGCAGTAAACAAAGCTGCTCTTCAGGAATGTTGGGGAGGAGCCTTAATAGTGTAGAAAGTCTTTAAAGTTGGTGTTGGTTTGAATTTTCTCACTTATCTTGCTGGGTATGTTGCGTGTTGAATGTTTTGTCCATCTTGGCAACCAGTTCTCATTTGTGTCTGGTTAGGGTTAGTGTGTATGTTTAAAAGGGCTATTGATGAACAGAAATATTACTGAAAATAATTTGTCTCTAGCTAGACGTTAGAGGCCCCATAACAAGGGAAACAAAAATCACATTGTGCTCCTCTGTTTTTGTTAGATGTCAGACTCTGTCCCCCATTATTCTCCATGTCGTCAACAATTTTGTCTGACAATCATCATGTTTATCTGTCCCCCCCAGAGTACTATGATAACTATCACTAAAGTGCTGAGAGGAAACTTGCAGTTAGGTTTGTCTTTAGGCCTCATTTCACAGGATGTGGTTGTTTTGATGCCTGTACTCTCTGACCCACACTGCACTGCAGCAAACATATTGCACTTTTTCACTGAGCATCCACTGAAGAACACAGTCACTGGTTTTACCTCTACAACACTCATAGTTAACTGTGAAAATATCCTTTTCTTGTGTAGCATGAATATAAATGTCCCTTTATCAACAGAAACTTTTACAAGTTCCTGAATTAGCTTAATATCTATCAAGGATAGACTATTTAGGGACACAGATGTTGACTCAGCTACTGTCAACATTGCCTGATTTCCTATGTGTATGGTACCCGGGGCCCATACACAAAGTTGGTCTGAGTTTCTAAGTTTGAGGATAGGCAGACAGTACAGGCACTGTGTCACTGGGGTTTAATGGAGTTTCAGGAGGAGGTATGAAACAGCCTGACCAAATATGGGAACAAACACATTCACGTGAACACACCTACCGCACTAACGCACCTCTTGTCTGTTGTGTCTGATATGGAGTTGTGACCTTAGCTGGAGGCTTTTTCGGCAGAAAACTTGTTAAGTAAAAGTTCTGATTCACCACCAAGAGTATTTTCAAGTTGCTGTCACGCTAACAATCTTTATCCACTTTGGAGGTTTGTGTCTTTCCTTATTTTTATTTTTTGTATTCAGTGTGGTAAAGAGGCATCAATGCTCAATGAACCAGAGTTATTTCTTCCTAGTTTATATTCTTTAATGTGGCAGCCTAAATGAGAAATTAAAGCTGTTGCTGCTGCTCTGTTATAGTCATTACATGTCTGCTGTTAGACTCATTATGAGTAACACTGGTGAAGACCAAACATCGCAAGTGTAAATGTGACTGTTCTCTCCTTTACGCAACATTTTTTAGTAAATCTGTTCAAGCCTGTCATCCTCCGTCTCTTTCTTGTCGACTCTTAGCTGATAAGACCTGGTGAGATAACGAGCCACTTTTTACATAAGCATGCAACAGCAGGACAGCTACCAAGCTGCAGTGAAAACAAGTATGTAGTAAGTATGGAGGGTCGTGGAAGTGTGGATGAACTGGCAGCTGACGCCAGCTGAGTGTGGGGACATCATTCCTCCACATTTGGAAGAGGCAAAATGAGTAACTCAACCCACTGCTGCCTATTGGTAGCTGACGTAATTCACCGCAACCTGAAGTCTGCTTTTATTGAGAACATTTTCAAGGGGGAATTGTTGTGTTAATGGTATACTTGGTAATAGTAGGTTTCTCAAAGTGTTTAATAACTTAATGTTGGCCAACATAAAATGTGCATAGTGCAGCTCTATTACATATAATAGTGGGTCTCAACCTGGTATAAACCTGGTATAAAAAGACGATTTTACAGTAAGCAGTGTTTTTCATACAGAGGCTCTACTTGGGCAGCCCACCCAGGTTGATAAAATCACTCAGTTTCAACTTTTCAAATGAACTAATTTTTGGACACACACCTATCTGAGTTTTGTGTGCAGCAGCAGCTGAGTGAAGACTAGAGGCTTCTCTGTGTTTAGCCGTCTAGTTATCCTCTGAGGATAGCCTGTATGTGAGGCGTTTAGGGAAAATCTGTAATTTGTAGCTATAGAAAATAACCAGGGTTACACCCTCCCCTCTCTAAACTGCATGAGTCTCTGCATGTACATCCGCCAGTAAAAGTAAAATCTCCTACTGTGGGAAACACTGCAGTTAGTGTGATAGGTGAAGGTGCAAAAAAAGCCTCAACCTTTTCCTGTGTTGGCACACGTGGTGATTATGTGATCACGCTTTGAAATGCTGTGTTACTATGAAGCACTTTGGCTGTTAGCTTTCTTGACTATACTACACATTCCTTTTACATCTGCATACAAAATGTACAGGTTCTCTCTTGTGTGTAGGTTCTCTTAGAAGAAAACACTGCCATGTTAGACGATCTGTGCATTCTCTCTACTCTTGAACACGTGTGTACCTTTCAGGCTTCAAATGTAGATCTGTTTGTTTCATCCAGCACTGAGTTTTTTTGTTGTTTTTTTTCTTGTTACAGATGGATCTGCGTTTACTGTTAATAGCATCATTATCAGCGGTCCTTGGTGGCAGCTGGGCACAGCCAGGTAAGAACACAGATATGGTGTAAATTTGTTTAGATTTTTTTCTGTCTTTCTTATCTTAACTGTTAAATATTAGCTAATTCATAGTGTAGCATCCGTTAATGGTCACACTAGTGCAACACAGTTACCATGGTATTCAGTGTTAAACTTTGGACGTCTGTTGATTTGACATGTTTTGATCTGTCCATTGACTTTCTCTGTGGATTAGAGAGATTTATGTTTTAGACAAGTGTCTGGTTTTAAGTGCACAATGCAGTACAGTGATAGAATGAACTAAAACTTCCTTGCTTTCTTCCATTTTTTTACTTGCCAAATGTTGTATTTCTTCATAGTTTTATGGCTCTGTGGGTGAAGTCATTTGTTGGTGAACTGCCTTGAGCTTTTCTCAGCATGACTCAGTTTTCTTAAATGGGAAGAGGTTGTGTGTTGCAGCCAAAAACTGAAGCTGGTTTGAGTTAGTGAACCAATGGAAACTCTGTTTTGTCATCTTGGCTAAAAGGAACTTGTGTTGTCTCTTTCAGAGGGGAGCATATGCATCAAAGCAAACGCACAGTCATGTGGGGAATGCATTCAGGTCGCCGAGACATGTGGATGGTGCTCAGATGAGGTGAGTTGAATCAGTAAAGCTGCCACTAAACAATTTTATCATGTGAATGAAACCTTATCTAGAAGATCTTAAACTGTGGGTGCAGTACTGTCAGAGTTTCCTATGTGGTCTGTGTGACAGTGTTGCCAAATGCACACAGCTGGTTGTCAATATATTATTCATGAAACGCTACAATCTTTAATGAATCTAAAGAATCATATTTAATAATGTCATCTTTGACAGTCAAAACAAATCTGTGTAGAAGAGACTACTGTTTGATCTATTTAAAACAAACATAATCCAGAGATACTTTTTAGGTTTAGGTAACAAATGGGTTTTTATTGATAATTTTAAAAATGAGGTTAGGTTCAGAAATTAAGAAAATATTTCCATGTTCCCTCAAATTATTTTCTGTCATCTGTACTGTATGCACACGAAAATAAATATACATGTACAGAAACCAAACCTAACTCAATTAGTATGTACACAAATGCAGAGTAGCATTAGAGAGTTAAGAGATTAAAGAGACTTGTTCTCTCTTTCTGTTCGACCAAAGACAAGTAACCACAACCACTCCATTAATTGTAAACATGAGTTCTGCTGATGCTTGTCTCACAGTGGAAACTTTGGCTGAATGATCCTGTTTAATTAGATGTTTTCTGGACCCAAGACAAATATACATGCTGTGGCAGCAGCACACGACTGAGTGAACAGACTGCAGTACAGGAAAATACTGACTTAGAACAGCATGAACATGAGGTGAAAATTAAGTTTGTTCACTCCTTCACAGCTGGGATATATCTATAGCCTACAGGACAAATTGATGACACATGCTATAGAATTTTATATAATGCTGTGTATCAAATATTTGAAATTTGAAATTCTACATGAAATTAATTGCATTGTGGGGAACACCATGTTTTCATTCTGCAGGAACATGAGGTTAATGTAAATCAGTGGAACAAGGCAGATATTGGAGTCATTCATACATGGAAACCCTGCTCGATTATTATAACAGAAACAAAGCTTTGTAATCCAGTGGTTTACTGCAGTTGTGTAGATGCAAGTTGACACACAGTGTGGCTGAGGAGCTCACATGGCACCATGTGAAATTTAGTCAATGGTCATTAGTTCATAATAACAGGCCTGTTTTGTTCAAATTAGTGTTTTTTTCTGAATTTTAAAGCTGTCTTTTAGTAAAGTAAAACCGATATCTGAGGGTATTAAACTCTATTGTTCGTAAGTGAAATGTGCAGTGAATCCTTCAACCTGTTTTGCTGTCATATCTACATCGCTAATGGTTTATGGTTTACCTCCAGTAGTCATCCCCAAAATATCACCTCAATGTATTATCATAGACTGTATCAATTAACTTATTTGTCCAAAATAGCAGGATTTGGCCTTGTGAATCATCACACTCTAAAACTATTCACCAAGGTCAGTCTCATGGTGAATAATTAAAAACATCTCCCAGGGTTGTGTGTTTTTGTTGATTTGTTATGTCAGGACAGAGCCAATGTTAAATCTTGTCTGCAGAATGCTGACTCATATCTACCCCCAGTCATGAAACATGACTGCAAGTATCAGTACAGTTGTGTGTTTTTTTTTTTTTTTTTTTACAAGGAAAGTGCAGTACATTAGTTTTATCTGAGAGGGCACTTGATGAGCAACCTTAACTCACACTAAACAGGCTAAACTATAAATCTCCCTCCTTAAGTCACCTCCTCTTATGTACAGTATTTTCATAAAAAATGTGTCTCCCATTTCTGTGGTTTTTAAACTTTTGCATAAACCTTGTCTGATGTGTATGGTGAGATACAGGGGAGAAAAAAAAAATGCCCACTGTGGGTCATGTGGTTTTGAAATAATTAGGTCAAAACATTATTTTTGTTTTGACTGAGTTCATTGTCTCAAGTTCTCCTCCACTATGCCTTGTGGGATATCATGTGCATCCAATCTATATTCTTAGCCAGGCCTCAGAGTCATCTGTTTCTATTTGTCTCCTGCTTTGTATGAACAATGGCCTAAAAAAATAGAGTTTAAGGCAGTTTGTGTAAAATGGATTGATTTGCAGAGGCCTCATTGGTTGAAAAAGTACTGACTTTATCTTAGATTCTTTTAGATACTCTGCCATCTGAAAGAATCCTGAAAATTGTATCTGCAGTATTCATACCCTAGAGATCAGTGATTTTCTTAGGTAAGCTGAAGCACAACTTTTACTTTTGGCATCACAATGTTCTTCCTACAAAATCTTAACTGAATGAGGCTGTGAACCTATAAAGTGACATCAATATTTTATGTAAAGTCCTGTTGTAATGTGTTTGTCAGTATGTATTGCGTTAGTGTGTTACTAACTTGTCAACATGTTTCGTCATGTTAATCACACAGAGACAAATTCCTGTACATTTACAGGACCTTTCCAGATGTTTCTGCACATAAATCGTTAAAAGAAATTTAGAAATTTTTATCAGTTGGTGAAGACATTCAAGTTAAAAACGTCTTTTGATACTTAAAAGAACATGACACAGATTAGATCCCTGCAACAGCAAGGTTTCCATCTCACAACAAAACTTAAGCTGGAGGAGCAATATTTAAGAAATTACATATTAGTGCAAAGTTCACTTAAAAGGATCCACGTAACGGGGCGTTGTGTGGCATAGTGGTCTAAGCAGGCGCCCCATGTGTAGAGGCTACAGTCCTCGCTGCAGTTGGCCCCGGTTTGAATCCCACATCGGACGGCCCTTCGCTGCATGTCATTCCCCCTCTCTGCCACCCCGTTTCCTGTCTCTCTCCACTATACTGTCAAATAAAGGCATAAAAAGCCCAAAAAATATACTTAAAAAAAAAAAAAAAAGATCCACATAACAACCTCTTCTTTGCTAATTTGCAGAATTTCCTCACTGTGGGTGAATCCAAGTCAGCCCGCTGTGATGATCTGGAGTCCCTGAAGAATAGAAATTGTGACGTGACCAAAATTGAGAACCCACGTGGAAGCATTACCACTGACAAGAACAAGCCTGTCACCAACCGCAAGAAGGACATGGCTGAGAAGCTGAAGCCTGAGCAGATCACCCAGATCCAGCCCCAGAAACTCACACTGACACTTAGATCTGGTAAATAAAAATAGCCAAATCTTCTAACGCTTTGCCAGAGCAGGAGAAGAGTCTGACTGAAACTGCTGTTTAATTGAGTATATATTTTTGTAGTTAACCAGTATCAGGGCAAAGCAGTCTAAGTCAGCCTTCCATCAGCTCCAGAGCAAAATGGAAGTCATTATCTCTGTGTGAAATGTTCTTTGAAAAAGACTAGATTAATGCAGCCAGTTTTATCAATGCTGTATGTATACAAGTCCATAGAATTAGTCTTGGCACTAATTACAGATAAAAAGTAAGATTTCTTATTGTAACAGAAGGCTTTAAAAATTCCTTCATACCTGCTCCTTCAAAATTATTAATTACCAATGACTCGTTCTGTTGTCCATCTCAGACTGGGATGGTGTAGCAGTAACTGTTAACAGTGAGGCACAAGTGCAGGTTTTAGAGTAGTACTTTAGCTGTGGTCACATTGCATAATCTTGCATTAAATTTTGTTTAAATTTTCATTTTTTTGTCTTTAAGGTGAGCCCCAGACTTTCGAGCTGAAGTTCAAGCGTGCTGAGGACTACCCCATCGACTTGTATTACCTTATGGACCTCTCCTTCTCAATGAAAGACGATTTGGAAAACGTCAAGAACCTTGGCACTGACCTCATGAGGGAAATGCAGGAGATCACCTCAGACTTCAGAATTGGTTAGGAAAACTTTCCCTCCCAATAAAGGAATAATAAACAACAGAAAAGCTGTGGTGTTAGAAATACTTTGTAAAATCCTGAATAAAATACATTCTCCTTTTTCTCACCAACCCTTCAGGTTTCGGGTCCTTTGTGGAGAAGACTGTCATGCCTTACATCAGCACCACACCAGCCAGGCTCATCAACCCCTGCACAGGGAACCAGAACTGTACCAGCCCCTTCAGCTATAAGAACGTCCTGAAGCTGACAGAAAACGGAGATGAGTTTAATCGGCTGGTCAGTCAGCAGCAGATCTCAGGAAACCTCGACTCTCCGGAGGGGGGCTTCGATGCCATCATGCAGGTGGCGGTCTGTGAGGTGAGAAGGGGCAAGATGCAATAGTGTGTTTTTAGTGGTTGCTTCTCCTGTCAGCAATCAGTAGAGGCTTATTTTACCTTTGCCCTGTATCTAGACAAGAGTGTAAAATACTAATGAGGAACTCTGTTTGTCCCAACCTTCCCAGGAACATATCGGCTGGAGGAATGTGACTCGCCTGCTGGTGTTTTCCACTGATGCTGGTTTCCACTTTGCTGGAGACGGCAAACTGGGTGGCATTGTCCTGCCCAACGATGGGAAGTGTCATCTGGAGAACAACATGTACACTATGAGCCACTACTATGTATGTAGCTTATCATTTATTCAATACGCATAATGTTTCCAGTAAGAGTTGAAAGAGCATGTGAGATAAGCATGATCCTCTTACTAATGGTCTCAATTTTCTATTGATGTTAAGAGCTGTCTCTAGCCAGACCTACTCTTTACCACACAGTTCTTCTGTTATTAATATAAATGTGTGTGTGTTTCAGGACTACCCCTCCATCGCCCATTTGGTCCAGAAACTGAGTGACCACAACATCCAGACCATCTTTGCCGTCACTGAGGAATTCCAGCCTGTTTACAAGGTAAACTTAGTTCTCTGTACATTGTACTTGTAAAAAGGAGTTTTTATTTAATTTTTGTCATATAATTCAAAAGTAATGTGCACATTTAAAATGTCTTCTTTGTATTGTTACTGTTTACAGGAGTTGAAAAATCTTATTCCTAAGTCAGCTGTTGGCACGCTGTCCTCCAACTCCAGCAATGTGATCAAACTTATTATTGATGCCTACAATGTGAGTCAAACTGCAAAGTCTTCACATGATGTCTGACTGATTTAGTTTATATTAATACTTATTTTTGCACACACATTTTTTGACTTGATGCTGTGGAAAACTGCCCTTCCTCCCTTTCCCTTGCTAAATAAAGATGACATTGAAACTCCACTAGAGGTCCCGTACTTGCAAGTTTTGTGCAAAGACTAATAATTTTTCAGTGAAAATGAAAAGTTGAAGGCAGTATCACAATCCCCTCCTGACTTACACACATAATACTTGCACACATTCAGGTTATATGAATGCTGTCCATCTAAACAAATCAGTCAAAGATGACAGTCTGTAGTGAGTATTCAATCTTTTTCAATCTTTCTTCCTCTTTTCTTTTGAACAGTCTTTGTCATCTGAGGTCATTCTGGAAAACGGCAGGCTACCAGAGGGAGTTTCCATCACCTACAAGTCCATCTGTAAGAACGGCGTTGAGGGAACAGGAGAGAACGGCAGGAAGTGTTCCAACATCTCCATTGGAGACGAGGTAGATATAATCATATATATCATTTTTTTTTGCAATTTGTGTACACAGGGGAAAATAGGAAAAAAAATAGATTCTTAACCCATTTATACCGGATGCTGCGTAGCGCAACATTTGCCCTCCCGCCGGTTGCTGCGTAGCACAGCATTGAGTCTCTTGCCGGCTGCTGCGTAGCGCAACATTGTTGATTCCTCGTCATTTTCATGACGCATGCAGTAGGGTTGCACGGTATACCGGTACCAGTATAGTACCGCGATACTAGAGTTTTGAAAATGGTACTATACCAGCATTTAAAAACAAACGGTACTTTTATTTCATTTTATTGAATGCAAATGAATTGGTAAATTGGAGCCTGTCTCTTTAAGCACAGCGAGGCCAGCGAGTGTGACGTAGTTGCCCGAGCGGATGTAAGCCGCCTCCCACGCGCACTCGCATGTTTAGACTGAGGAGGAGAGAGAAACGACAAGTCACGTCTTAGACAGACGGAGCGGGTTGAAGAAAATACAGTAGATAGAGATGGCAGCTGCAGAAAAACCCGTACTTGTCGACAAAATGGGGGCCCGAGGTACGGTGTGGAAATATTTCGGGTTCAAACCGAACGATAAAGGCGAGCCACTGAACCCAGAGGCACCGCAGTGCAAGCGGTGCTACAAAGTGTGTCTCGCCAAAGCAGGCAACACTTCAAACCTGTCGAAACATTTAAAGGACAACCATGCGGACTTGTTCCGAGACTTCAGTCAAGAACGACAGGTGATAATGTTGTTCACCAGTTCACTGCACTGTAATGTCAATGAAAGAAGTACAAAGCCCCTCCCAGCCCGGTAGTAAACCTACAGTAGCCTGCATACAGAGAGCTAAAACATGTCCATGGTTAATAAATACATTAAAAAATATATTTTTAAAAATTAAATTACATTCTTTAAATATTTAAATAACCCATTAAGGCAATACATAATATAATGAAATATTTTTTACAAAAAGTATCGAAAAGTATCGAAATACATATTGGTATCGGTATCGAAACTGAAATTTGGTATCGTGACAACCCTAGCATGCAGCATATAAATATGTAAAATATGTATAAATATATCATGAAAATGACGAGGAATCAACAATGCTGCGCTACGCAGCAGCCGGCGGGAGGGGCAATGTTGCGCTACGCAGCACCTGGTATAAATGGGTTAAGCATCTCGGCTCATGGGGAATCCAAGTAGCACAGGGGAAAAATATTGTTTCTGGGATGTGAAGTTGATAAATGACTATGTCATACAGGTTTAGGGAACTTGCTGTTCCAAACTGAGAGAAAAAAGGAGCAAAAAACAGTTTAAAAAAGTTACTTCAAAATAAACAAGAAAAGAGAAACATTTCACAAGCTAATAATCTGAGTAATGTCTGGAAAATGGCACTATTAGCTTCAAAGTATCCTCCTCATTAGGTTTAATGACCCTATAAACTCCCCTCTGGTTTCTAGGTCTCTTTCAGAATTTCCATTGAATCCCAGAAGTGTCCATCACATGGCAAATCTGAGGTCATTAAGATTAAACCGCTGGGCTTCACTGAGGAGGTGGAGATAGTTCTGAACTTCATCTGCGACTGTCAGTGCGCAGCAGAAGGCCAACCCAACAGTGACAAGTGCCATGAGGGCAATGGGACCTTCGAGTGTGGAGCCTGCAAGTAAGTATCAAGCCAGGAAGATTTACTAGGTCAGTTCCGCTGAACCATGTGCAATGAAACCTCAAGGAAGTGTGAGCTTTCAGTTTCCAGCTACAGCTGTACATCTTTAAAAGGTGCACTTCTGTGGTACATGGTTCAAAAAAGGAGGAAGGAGATGGGCCTGTTTTTGCTTTCTCCACCCAGATAATCACACCCGTTGGTTCAGAGTAGTGTTTTTCACTTGAAGTACTGTTTCCCAAACATTTAGTAGTCTATTTATTAATTCTCTGCTTGTTATGTTCTATTGTGAGAACATGTGTTATTACTGAAATGTTTAACCTCTCATCTTCTGCCTCAGGTGTAATGATGGACGTATTGGGCGTCTTTGTGAGTGCAGCAAAGACGAAGTCCGGACAGAGGACCTGGATGCCAACTGCAGAAAAGACAATGGTACAGATATCTGCAGCAACAATGGCGACTGTGTCTGTGGCACCTGCGAATGCAAGAAGAGGGAAAATCCAGCAGAGGTCTACAGTGGAAAGTACTGTGAGTGCGATAACTTCAATTGTGACCGCTCCAACAACAAGCTCTGTGGAGGTGAGGACTGTGTATATATAATGACATTTCAAACACTGACTTGGTTTTATTGAAAGCCCTGCGGTAACCTCTGCCATTGCCTGTTCTTCACCAGGACATGGGCGTTGTGAATGCAGGAAGTGCATCTGTGATGCCAACTACACCGGCAGTGCCTGCGACTGCTCGCTGGAGACCTCCACCTGCCTCGCCAAGAACGGGCAGATCTGTAACGGTCGTGGTACCTGTGAATGTGGAATCTGCAAATGCACCAACCCCAAATTCCAGGGTCCAACCTGCGAGATCTGTCCCACCTGCCCCGGTGTCTGCGCTGAGCACAAGTGAGTCTGAGGCTATATAATGATCAATGTATCAATGTTGGTGGGGGTTTTGGGTTTGAGCCCCAAACTTGTCTCTGTTTGCATCTCCTTCTCTAATGTTTTTATGTGTATGTTTCTTCTCGGCCATGCCATAGCTGCCTTTGAGGACATGTTCTATAATCATCAATTAACAAACATATATATTATATTAGACTCAAAATGTTTCAATTTGATTACTGTTAGGCCAGCAAATAAAGGAATAAATGAAGTATTCATTATTTATGCACCACATTGACATTATTCCTGGGTGTCTTACTTCTTTGAAGTGGCATATAGACATTAATTTCAGGACATAAGATAATTTAATTCTATATGAAAAATCCAAATGATTGAACAGTTGTTGAGACTTTATACTTTTGGTATTATCATCTGAGTATTTCCAAAACTTTGGCAATAGTTCTGTCTTAGTAACCTTAGTAACTATTCACCACTCATTGGTCACAATGTGAGTTGGTTCCTCTTAGACTTCACTTAATAGATGTTACACCGTGAAGAGTTAATCAACCCCTCCGTCTATGTTTCTGCAGAGATTGCGTGCAGTGCCGAGCATTTGATGCTGGAGAGAAGAAGGATACATGTGAGCACGAATGCAGCTACTTTGAGCTCATCAAGGTGAAGGATCGCGACAAGCTGCCTCAGCCCACAGACCAGAGTTTCCCTCTGACTCACTGCAAAGAGCGAGATGCCAACGATTGCTGGTTCTACTACACCTATGCCATCAGGAACGATACCAAGGAGGTCTACGTGGTGGAGAACTTGGGTAAGATTACATCTCTAAATTTACTAAAATTGAAAACCTGACTGTATATGATGCTGTTTGTATGATTGCATCATTATTTTACAAGGTACATTGTGGAAATTTTGACAACTAGAAGCTCTAAGAAGCATTTTTTTTTAAAATGTATTAATCCTTGTGTTTATGTCTCGTACACAATACACAGTCCTGCATGTGACAATCACATGCCAAGAAACACATAAATATACCTGCTAAAGGCAAAGAAGAGGAGTGCAAGCAAGTAGTCATGGCTGTAAAACATGCAGTTTTCAAATTTTAGAAAAACACAGCTATGAAAATGTTTTATGAGGAAGGAAGTGCATTCAAAGCAGCTTGTTCAGCCTCAGTACATGTACATGTTGGTACAGCTTAATGTGAACAGAGCTTTGTGTCTTTACAAGTAAACTCCTCATGATACCATTGTAAATTTACTTTAGATTCCTCACCTTTGAATACATGAATGTTAGTTGCAATAGTAGTGGTAGTTATAATGGTGATAGTATGATGGGCGGATATTTTGTTGCTCTCTCACTTTTACAGTTAATACCTGAATTACTTCAAGGTTACAGTCTGTATTAAATATTTGACGCATTCACAGGTTCGTTCCCCTTCATCACAAATTTTGTTTTGAGATGTAAAACCAACAGACTATCATGGCTTGCACATGTTCGCTCTGCATCATGGAAAGAGTAGGCTTTTCTTATATTTGCAAACAACCCAAAATAAACTGAATCATTTGTCTAGGATGCAAATTTTCTATATTGAAACTGTTGGTTCACCTGTCTTTTAAGATATTTTTTCTTCTCATCAGCAGTGGATTTTATTCGGTGTCTGTGCATTTTCTGTGTTTCAGAGTGCCCAGCAGGACCTGACATCATCCCCATCGTGGCAGGTGTGGTTGCGGGCATTGTGCTGATCGGCCTCGCCCTGCTGCTCATCTGGAAACTACTCATGATCATCCATGACCGCCGAGAGTTTGCCAAATTTGAAAAGGAGAAGATGAACGCCAAGTGGGACACGGTAAGTCGGTCACACCAGAGCACCTGGAGCAATAACTGATTAGACCTTTTCCTAGTGCACAGGTTTCATTTTCCTCCACCGTTCAAATAAATTTTACCTGAAGTCTCCAAGCTGTGTTGTTTCAGCTGCTGCACCAGCTGCACCAAGATTATATATGTTTACTCAGGGAAATAATGATCTGACTGTCCCTAACTTTTAAAAGGATTGAGGTACAATCATTTTTAGCCTTTCCAGGCCTTAAACTGTATTCTTTATGGATGTGAAACAGTGACACATCCATAAGGTGTGGAACAGAACAGAGAGAATCTGTAGCTCTGTGGCCCTCACTGTCCTTGATCAACCTGAGTTCCATGATGTTATGTTTAGTCTTTATTCGCTGAGGGAGCGGCCTTCCCCTCAGCTGACAGTGCTGCCTCTTGCTGTCCACATGGTACAACTGCACAACCATAAAAGGCAATGAAGCTGAGAAAGAGGAGGGCTGAGGGGTGACCACTGGTGGAAAACTACACTGTTGCTCACTCCTATTTGTTAGTCACAGGAGCACAGGAGCAGGCTGTTTGGGAAGCAGACATTCATCACAGGCAGCGTTAGTGGGAACTACTTGTAAACATAATTAGTTACCATATTATTGCAGTAGACATTGGCAGATAGCTCACAGTTACTCTCTTGTAAAAAGTGACTTGTTAGATTCCTTTCTATTCCATCTTAATAAACATGTAGTAATATAGTTTGTGCTGTTAGGGATCTTTTCAGTGTCTGTCATTTTATTTTTTTAGGCAACCTGATCGTATTTATATCAATAACACTTGGAATGTTTTTTTTATTCCCAGTTCGTACCAGAGGGACACTGGGTTTTTTGCTGTTATGTATTTTTGCCAACAGTTAGAAAGATATTTCATTAAAATAAAAAAATCAGACTGAAATGTAACAAATCACAGTTTACAGGAAACATAAAAATACTACTTAAAACAGAAAAGAAATCATAATTCTTAGTATATATCATTATTTGCATGTTTGAGATGGAAAAAAAGAAATGGTGACCATAACAACAAGAGATATTACATACCTGTTAAATTTCTTCCTAATCTTTCCTGCTGTGCTGAACATCTCTCTCAGACGTTTATGCCTGTCCTTTCCACTGTTCCTGTTCATTTCTTTTTCTTCTGTTTTTCCCTTTCATCTTCCCCCTTTCTTTCTCCATGTTAGCAAGGGAACCCCATTTACAAGAGTCCTATTAACCAGTTCCAGAATCCCAGCTATGGGAATACAGCCGCTGCTCTTTAGGTCCAAGTTTGTATCACCAGATGGCTTTGTGCTCTTGCATGAAATTTCTCTGCGCACTTTTACACCTTGATTGCCTTTATTGAGGGAAATGAAAGGTTTGGTGATTGCATGTTGTGAAATTAGCATGATTAACCAGAGGTGCCTTGTTATATTTTAGTGGATTGTTGTTAATACTCACTCAGTCAATTTACAAAGTGGAAAAATATTAATATGAACAAACAAAATAATTTAACTCATAAATTATTGTTCAGCTCATCTAACATGTTTGTCCAAAATGTTGCTGCAAAAGATGAACTGTGTGGCCACATGCTCATTGCTGGAGTTTCTTGTTTTTTTTTCCTACTGTACAACCTAGTCTGAAACTGTTGAGTTTACTGATATTGAAATTTTGAAACCACCAATCTGACCTACATGAAAGTTTGAGTGCTGTGATTTGTTAATCTGATTACTCACAACCGTTTAACTCACTCTCGTTGTTTTTTCTCTCTTTCTCAGGGTGAGAATCCAATTTACAAAAGTGCCGTAACAACTGTCGTCAATCCAAAGTACGAGGGCAAATGATGGAGCTGTGCCCTCATTGTGACAACACTGTATGGAAGAGAAAATGGGCGGGGTGAAGGGAGGGGCGGGTTTTCTAATGCTCTCACTGTTTGTTTGTTTGTTGTTGTTGTAGTCACCAAAAGATAGCAATGCATTTCGCCACTATTTCAGTTTGTTTTACTAACTTGGTTTATTTTCTATGCATCGTCTGAAATGTGTACAGTCTGTGTAAATGTGGGGTTTTTATATTTTATTTTATGCCTCTGCAGAACTTGAGAGAATGTTTTTTGAACAGATTTTTTTTTTTTGTCCCGCCACAGGACTGGCAAGGTAACAGAAAGCCTAACTGTGCCTTTTTTTTTTTTTTGTCATAGAACCATCAAGCTATCAGTGTTTCGTTGAGGGTGTAATTTGATGTTGATAATGGGCAACAAATGGAAGCGTTCCTTTCCAAATTACTATGTATACAATGTGGAGTACGCTGCAATCTTGTCAGTCAGTGATTCAAAACTGCAGGTGGGCAAAGGTCTTCAGATTGATCTGCCGATTGATTTGAGCAAAGCTTTTATTGTGTCTGTAAGCGTTTTGACTGAGTAGATATCACTTCTTTTTAAATGTCTCTTTGGATTGAACTTTTCATATGTAGCGCCAGTTGGCCATGTACGGCAATGAATTGTGTACAGTATATTTTGGGTTCTGTGTAAAGCCATATATGTATTCACAGAACAGGGTTGAAGGCGTTAGTATTTTTTTGCCAAGTGACTTAATCCATCTGAACAATCAATTGAAATGTATGTTTATCTACAAAAGATATTTTCTTGGGCTGCCTTTCTAGGTGAAAGGACATCAGTGTACAGTAGTATTACTGTTTGGCTCCAGGTTTTACTTGCTTAATTTAAAAGCCAACTCAGGTCCTTTAATCTTCACAGCAATGCCAAATACGCAAATCTGCCTTATTTGCTAACAAAATTTCCTTATATTGAAATGCCTTGTTTTATTTGTAGAATTTGAACTGGAAGAAGGGTCCCAGTTTTTTTTTTACGTCAGTAATTCCAACCAACTATTTGGTGGTGCCTCGATCAAACGTTTTTTATTGAACAGAAATAGGAGTGGATATAATGTCATTCAGTTCTAAAGATCAATTGACAGAAAATGGCTTTAGATCTCAAGAATTTTTAGTTTTTGTAAAAAAAAAAAAAAAAAAAAAGGTTACACCTGTCACCGTTGTTTTTAAGTGCCTTTTTTCAATTTCGACAACACGTTCACATTTGCAATTCTGTATTTCTGAAATTATTTATTGAATAAACAATCAAAACAATTTACCCCCATATTGTTAGGATACTATTGTGTGATTTACTATTTTCGTGGATTTGTTATTAACTTATTGGTGTGTTTAGTGTGTACCAGGAGGTCTGTTTTTGCTGTGCATGAACCTGATGGAAAAACTCTGAATTGACCAAATGATCTGCTCTTGCGCCTCAACAAAACTCAGGACAGAGGACAAAGCAGGTTATTGATCGATGACTTATAGATAATCCTGACAAATGGAAGCAGTGTAAACTGTGAGCTGGTTGAAATGAGTCGACCAGATGAATTATCAGAAGAGTTTTCATTTTTTCTGCTCAAATCCATTTTTAAAATCCCTGGTAATTAAAAGTGCCATGATGTAGAAAGTTTTCTAAATATTCATAACGATTAATGTTTTAAGGAGAACATTGTGTCTTTTAAGTAGTTACAGTTCATCACAAAGCAAAGGCACACTGGGAATCTTTTTTTTCTTCTTTTTTTTGGTGTATTGCTACTTAGATTTGTCTCTTTTTATAACGAACTTTGAGAAAACATCTAATGAAATCAGGTTATTTTGTCTTAACCTGATGGATAAAATCAAATTAAGATGATATTGAGCTGAAGAGGGTACTGTAGAGCAATGTTTATTTCTACTCAGTAAGGTGACTAATGTAAAACATGAAATGTGCTTCAAAAAAGTTGGACTGTGTGGTAATCTGTTAAGACTGAACTAAACTACATTGTGTTTTGAATGATACCAAAGTTTATATTGACAATACTTGTGCATGTTTTGAAGTGATCTGTGCATGTGTCTTGCATTCCCATTTTAACTGTAAAACAAATACAATGCAATGCAATATAAAAGACAAGGGGAATTTAAAAAGTAAAACTAAATAAAAGATAAAAATAAGATAAAATAGAATAAGACAGATAAAACAGTGGAATAAGGTGCAGTTAAAGTGCAGTGAAACATATGAATAAGTAGCCCCAGGTTTAAAAGTAAAGCTTGTACTGTGCATAAATTGTATGCACTTTAGATGTTTAGATTCTTGTCCATCAGGGAGGCTGCAGCAGGACAACCCAAACACACTGCCAGAGTCAAAGAACTATCTTCAGAGATTTGAAGAACAAGGAGTCCTGCAGCTGATGGTCTGGCCCCCACAGAGCCCTGATCTCAACGTCATGGAGTCAGTCTGGGATCACGTTAAGAGACAGATGGTACTGAGACAGCCTAAATCCACAGAAGAACAGTGACAACTTCTCTAAGATGCTGGAACAACCTACCTGTGAAGCACCTTGAAAAACGGTGTGGAGGTATACTGAGGAGAACTGGTGCTGTCACAGCAAATATTGATTAGATTTTTTACCTACTTTATACAATTTGTGTGAAGTTAATTGAAATTTAAAAACTACTCGTGGCATTATTTAGCATATTTGCTTTACTTTTAGGGTATAGAACGTGTGCACAGTAAGCGAAAAAAGTATAAGTAAAAACATCTTAGTTTTTACGTCTAAAAACAATATACAAACATGTAAAAGTAGGACCTTATCACAACGTTTAAAAAATGGCTGGGGCTCAGACTTCATGCTGACATCGTAAGCCAATCACGTTTCGTTCCATCCCCTCTGGAACGTGACGCCACAAACCCAGGGGCTCTCCACAGGTGATTGGTGGCCTTCGCTGTCCAATCACAGGCCGCGTTTTACAGCAAAGTTGTTAACCCCCAACAGTAGCACTTTGGTTTCCACCTCTCTAGTTTCACCCTGCTTTACATCGACAGGAAAATACTGACTTTTCATCGACCGAAAAGCGCTTTTTAACGAGCAGGATATAAACCGGACAGCTGCTCTCCCCACCAGGACTACCGGCTCACCGTTGGGTGTTTTATTATGAAACCAACTAGGAAAACTAGCTGTGGCTAACGTTAGTGTTAGTTGGCTCCCTCTCTGGCTAGCTGCGTCGTGTTGGTGTTGCCTGGCGTTTTTTTTTTTTTTTTTTTTTTTTTTTTACTTCTGACTTGCAGAAATATTGTCCATCTATCTTTAAATCCCTAACGTGTGCTGAATGATCGACTTGGTGAGTATATTCTTGTAATGTTTTTTAACTTGAATCGATGGCTGCTTAAAAAAAGGCCCATCGTGAAAAGTGTTTCTGGCATCAGATGATTTCATACACGCAATCAAATTCCTGGCTGGTCAGCTGGATGCAATTCAGCACTAAAACCACAAGTTCCTAATCACTTTGTCAGCTCCCAAAGCGAGGAGAGTGTGATATCGATCGATGTAAGCAGTGGAGATATTTTTCATTGTATAAAACAAAAATCTAGTTCATTAGTTGTTACATTAATGGCAAAATTAGAATGTCGGAAACCTGATCTGGCTAACTGGGAGAGAAAACATCAGCAGGAGGCAGAGGTGAAGAGTCGATGAGAGGCTCACATACAAATCTGACATGATTTCATATGAGGGTTTTTCCATCATCTTGCTTTGAAATGTAACATTGTTGGCTCACAGGCATAGGGTGTGTGGCTAAACAGTGCCAGGCAGCCCCTGTGGTCTGCCAGGGAACTGCTCGGCCCTGGTCTGCATGGATCATAGACTGTATCCCTCATATCCCCTGCATTAGTAGAACCCCTCCTAAAACACCCACCTCTCCCTACAAGGACTCAAAAAGGGGGAGAGACCTTTATGAGTGATTTGGCTTCCCAGTAAAGATGAAGTTTGGAAGATCTGCACCCAGCCAGGATTAAAGCTGCCTCATGGTGACTAGCATTGGTTGTAGTACTATAATTATTAGTTAATAATTATTCTTTAAAGCCTGCTTAGAGTAACTGATTGGTAGGGTTCTCTGCATCAAATAAGCCAGGTAAGCTGTAAATCAGAAAACTAAAA
Source organism: Seriola aureovittata (assembly GCF_021018895.1). Classification (NCBI taxonomy): domain Eukaryota; kingdom Metazoa; phylum Chordata; class Actinopteri; order Carangiformes; family Carangidae; genus Seriola; species Seriola aureovittata. The sequence continues at coordinate 5,282,797 of NC_079375.1, forward strand.
AAAAAAATAGCTCTGGATATTGTGTGACAAACCCCACCCACATGGGACATATGTAGGCTAGTACAAAGTATGTGAGGCATGAAAATACTGTTTGTTATGTTGAGAAGGTCTGTTAGTGTGTTAACATGTTTTACTAAGTTTTCCCGAAGCTTAGCAGTCAAGGTCACACACATTAACTTGGAAGACTAAAATATGTCACCCTAGCTCTTGTCATTTTTGCATAATCACTGGACACTGAGGCCCTGACCTCGAACTCGGATGTATGCCTTTTTCCTAATGAATACATAGGCTGGTAATTGCAGAATATTTCAAGGAATTTATCTACAATACAGCTCAGTATCTGTGACTGAATGTGAAACCATGCCTCTAAAATGCGATGGTAATATTTCAAAAGGCAGGCATCAATATCGCATTATACAGTGCCTCCAATTCTTAGTGTTTTTAACAGAGGAGCTTGCACATATGTACCATCTTCTGAACACCTCAAACAGCCATAACCTCATTCCAAAGGGCTCAACTGCCAGACAGCAGAACAGGTAAAATGTTTAAAGGAAATCTACATCTCTTATATGGATCTCAATGTTGGCTAAACTGTATTGATAAGGTATCACAAGTAGGATTTGGAGGAATCAACACATAACATCAAAATTATTGATAAATCTAATTAGTTTTATCTTAAATGGACCCAGCTGGTTATCTTCATCCAGCAGATAAATATTTAAATACACATTTGTATATTGTGGTTTCATGTGCCATGGTGCTCATGATCACAGTGCTGCTTTTGCATAACGGAACTCTTTCCTGGCAATAAATATACATGAATTTGTTTAGATTGAACACTGACTATACAACAGGATAGGTTACTGTGGAGACAGGTTACAGCTGAACTGTTAAATGTATTTTTGCAGGGGTCTCGGGTTTAGCTTAAACCTCAGATAGGGACCTCTAGTGGCATTCAGGCGCAGAGTTGGGTTTGTCAGTACAATTGACCCCTTTTAAATGTTACGTCATTTTACCCAGTAGAAACATAGCGAGACATAAGAATCTAAACCAGTGTCCGTGACCCCCATGAGGCTGTACCTAGCCACAGCAGTTATTTTAGCCAAGTGCTAAAGTCAGCATGCTAACATGTTCACAATGACTATTGTTAGTGTTGAGCTCAAAAGAGGGTCACCAAAGTCATTAGGATTTGACCTCTGGGGACTTAAATTATCTGTACCAGATTTTATGGCAGTCCTTTCCAAAGTAGTTGAAGCATTTCACAGAAAACCAAACATGTCATCCTCATGGTGGCGCTAGAGGTAAGGTCAGGGATCGCCAAAGTCATGCGGATTCTTCCTCAGAGGAACACAAATATCTACAAAATGTGTCTTCTCCCCTCATGTTTTGCTACACTACAGAGAAAAAAAGTAAACCGCTTTCTTTGCAATTGTAACACTGCATTATACAAAGATCAAAGATATATAAATCTGATTAAGAGGATCTCACTATACAAAAGAGCCCATTTGACGCAACCCATAAACACAGCCAGGTGTGGTTGTTGGAGGGTCAGACCAGGCAGCACTGCTGACAATCGTGATCAGGTGGTGGACAAATGTTTTTTGTCTTAGCTCCACCCAGACAGCACTTTCCTAATTAAAAGACCTTAGTTAGGGCACTTTTTTGAATAACTTGCAGGCCCCTTGGTTTTATTTTTTCCTGTAACTGAGTTGTCATAATATGTTTTTTATTTAAAGCTTTTGTGTTCATGTAGTTTTGACTAAATGTCCCTGTTGCTCTTGTGAATTGACTCTCAGGTCCTCATAATGCTGTCAGTGGATTTAACGATAAGAAAACCTCAGTTCACCTGGGTGGACCCTGGCTAAACCTAATGTCATCAACAGGTAAAGTATTTTAATGATTGTAAAATATTATTATAACCTTGATAAATTAACATTCTAAATGTCTTTGGCTCTGGCTCTGTTGGATACTAAGCATAGATACTACATCAACACTATTCCCAAAAACCTATAGGGTCATGGCAAAAGCTTATCTCAAAGCAACCCAGTTGCAGCCTAGAGTCCAGCAAGATAAGCATGGTGCCAACATTGTCACGGTTAAGGGCTTTGACACGGCTGGAATCACCCACATTGAATACATTGAGTACACTCATAGAGCTGCATAGTGTTTTGGATCTAAATATTCACCAAATAGTGTGTGCCGTGTGTGCAGTGGTGTTTGTACTCCTTACAAAAATGCATGTTGGTGTCCTGTCCTGAAGATCAAGATCATTTGCCTGTCAGACCAGAAGAGGGCGACATTGTTCAAATAGTGAACATGACGCCATGAAGCATTCACCTGGAACAGACCTTTTTTTCTGTTGTGGGCTGCTATAGAATCACTGCTGATAGATAAGGTTCAGTGGATCTGTTATCTCAGGTCAGTTTGCAGGAACAGTTATTTCTGTGGTTTTTGAGGCGTTGGCTTGTAGTGGCTTAAGGACTGTATTTCTCCAGTTTTGTTCTAAACCATAAAAGCAACTACCAGAAAAGAAATTTAAAGTATACTAATATTTGACCTAATACAACTTGGTTTTAATAGCTTTGATTCTGAAAAAATACATTTGGATATAAAAAAAATTGAATCTTTCAAATAAAAGGTAATTGAGGCATTTACTCTTAGTATTTTAAGGGTATACTGTTTTAAGTTATTGAACAATATAAACTTGGAAAGATGAGCTTTGATTTATTATGATTTGAGAGTTCTGGTAAGAATACACATGGATATGATATTATAGGCTCAAATTATTGCACTGCACAGTCAGTAATTCACAATCAACAACACCAAATTTTGAATAAGTAAGATGTACATTTTATACAACTTTCATGACTAATCATATCAGGTGAAACGCGTTAATGACTTCGTTTCTAAATTTATTTAATTTATCCGTTGTCTTAATATAATATTCAGTTACTTGGTGGAACTTAATAAATGATAATATATGTTAAATACAACTACAATTTCAGTTTTTTTTTTTTTTAGGAAGTTAAGCTTTTTAATAAATTTGTAATTCCTCTTTATTTAAAGGTTTCATTAATATATAAACCATTTTTTGCTTATTTATTTTATTATGGCGGTATATATTTCGGCCATGCCTAATGTTTATTTCAATTATTTATGTGTATGTGTGCAGAGGAGTTAGTTTGCAAGAAATGCCCCCTTCCCCCCACCCCCGCAACGCGCAAGCGCTCGGGACCGTGTGGGAATGGTCGGTCCACGAACTGGGGGTTGGACCGCTCCGAGCGAAACAGCGCAAAAGAGTTTTAAATGTCCGCCATGTTGTCCATGGCGCACTGAACCACCGATAGGGAGCGGAGCGTCGGAAAAAAACAGTCCGAGAGAGAGCGACCAAGATCCGGGCCTTCCCCCGGCTCCGTTGGCGACGCCCTAAATACAAGCTACAACCATTCGAACGTTAGAATAGAGATTAACCGCACAGAAACATCCATGAAAGCTCCACTCGGTACCGTTGTGAATATTAGGAGATCGGATAGATTTATATTGCATCTCGAATTGTGAAAAATGAGTAAATTGTCGTTTCGGGCACGGGCGCTGGACGCTTCCAAGCCACTACCCGTCTTCCGTTGTGAGGATTTACCCGACCTACACGAATATGCATCCATTAACCGGGCAGTGCCGCAGATGCCTACGGGGATGGAGAAAGAAGAGGAATCGGTATGCTTTAACAGTTCGAAAATGTGAAAATATACGCTTTGGTTTATTTCTTATTTTTACATGATCAGAGGCGTCCCTCTTTTTTTCTGCGCAAGCTTTCACAAAATGGCCGCCAATTTTCTCAGAAGAAACACGACAGATTTCTGTTGCATATTGCATATATGTGAGACTTGGACGAAAGCTTGGGTGAAGCGGAGATACATTGTGTCATTATTGGATTAAATCGCTAGGTTTTGCCGGCTTATTTATGCGTGAGGTGGTTTTCTGAGTACAAAGGAGTCATGTGACTTCAGCAATTCCGACATTTTGTCTTGTCTGTCAGGATGGGGCCTTGTGTTGGCGTAATTGCAAAGGACCAGGGCAAGGGGGAGCTAGTGATTTCATATTATATGTGGCATCTGTACCACTACCAGACAGGAATGTCAATACTGCTGCCATGCATTTGGGAAATCTTAACCTTTGTCATCTTGAAACATACAGTATATATGTTTGTTTGTGTTGACATTGTTTTCACCTGATTTGCAGTAGGACATGTCACAGTTTAGGCACAGTTTGCTGTTACCACTTCATGGTCATGTCATGGATTTGTGTATGTGTGTAGTTATGTAGTGAGGCTGTGGGTTTTGTTCCCACACTATATTTGTAATGCAGCTGTTGTTATTCGGGTATTGCAACAACTAAAACCATTGTTCGAACAGTAAATGCACTGGGGTAATCATCCTGTTTGTGTAGCTGTCAGACAGGAGTATTATTTAATCTCCCACAGTCTTGCAGCAACTGAACCGGCAGAGATTTCTCCTAATATATTTACTTATGTTGACTTTTCAGAGTAGGTCACATGGGGGATAAGGTGGTTATTCTTGATGGCTGTTGTGACTACAATAAACATCCCTCTGGTTTCACAGTGTTGACATTTGATTTACCAGATAAGCACATTAAAGCCCACCTAAAAATCAAAGTCTCTAATGCTTGCACATTTTGGTTTGGGGAAACTCTGCTTGCTGCTATTGCAGATAATTGGTTAGCGTATGCTGACAGTCTGTTGGAAAGAGAAACAAGATATTTTAGGTGAGATTTAAGGATGCACCAGCCACAGAGGCAGATGCATAGACGGTTTGCTTCTGTGTCTGTCTGGGTTGTGTAGCATCCCACATGGGCGGATTTAGTTATCTGTAGGCTGTAGTGGGGTTGTTTGTAAACTAGATGCAACCCAATGGAATTCTTTTTTTACTGTGTTCTTCTGTTCTGTTCTTGTCATTCATCAGCAGCGTGTCACAGCGAGGTCCTTATCCTGGGTCCCCTAAGCAATATATTACCCTCTCCAAGGATTCAAGTTTTGTAGCTGACTCAGCAAGCTTGACTAATGTTTAAAATATAAGGGCAGGTAAATGGGGAATATCAGTACAGGCGTCTGAGGTGGATGATGCTATTATTCACTGAAAGTGTGTTGCAGCCGGTCTGTGTCCCTGCTCTTGTGGAGGCTCAGTGTCAGGGGTTCAGTATGTCAGATAGCACAGCAGGCTGGCAGACCAGCGGCACGTGGCGCTCAGGAGGAGATCAGGGCAAGAAGAGGGAGGAAGGGGGGGTTGCTGTCACTTCAAAGTCTGTGCTCTGCTCAGCTGGAGTGCTTGGTTATGTAACAGTCATATTATCATAAGAGATAGGGCAAGGCCTGCTGCATGCCAGCCACTCAGTGTTTGGAGTCGTCTGTCATGAATTTTTACGTCAGAGTTCAGATGGAGATTTGCTTTGAATCAGTGACGGCAGATATTGTAGCTCACACTCTTTTAAAAGCCTTAAGGTGTGGTGCTGTTGCCTTATTGTACTGTAAATGCATGTATTTTAGATAATTGGGCCTGATACTGCATTCATTGATCCACACAGGGAGTAGTGCCTGGCATTTCTGGAGACTTGCTTCACTTTTATTATGAACAGCCATCCTTGAAGTGTTAATGCATCAGCTTTGCAAGGTTTGCTTACCCACAACCACATTGACTACCCACTCGATTTTCAGTGGTCTACAGGGTGAATATGTGGTGTCTCTGCACTTCCTGACGCTCTTCTAATAGAGAGCTTTTAACAGTGAGCTGTTGAACTCAGACCACAGAGCGACTTTTCAGATTCAGGCCATGCTCGTTTCAAGCAATTAGTGAGCACAAGACTACGGCCTTGCTCTCTCTGTTGCTGCTGGACTCTGCCTTTCAAAAGTTGTATCTCTGTCCAGCATGTGGTTTTATAATTTATAGGCGGTGTGTATGTAGTGTGGCTTGACTGAAGAGCCATCATCGCAGGAATTCCCCCAGCACGTGCTGCTTGTTTGTTTTGGGTCAGACACTTTGTCTTGTGTTTACATTTGGGTGAAAGTGAGGTCAATATCTGCAGCCCTGGTGGGAACCCACCGGCATCTGTTGTGTTTGCCTCTTTGCCAGACATCGTTCTTGTACACACACACACACACACACACACACACACACACACACACACACACACACACACACACACTCTGATTCTGGCATACCACTAGTTTCTCACTGCGTGACCTTGCTGGGTGGGAATTTGGGGCATGTCACCTGTCCAAAGTCCCTACAGTCTACATGCTGTGAAATTGAAAGTTGCCTTTGTCAGCTGTTTCCCTCCTTTTTTCTTTAGCTGTTGAAAGTTCTGCATTGGTGTATATGTGGGCAGCGTGGGAAATTAACATCAGCCTTGTGGCAGGTTCTCCACAGCCAGTTTACCAGCTAGGCAAACCTCAGCTGGAACTCTCCAGTCAATGGCCGATGATTGGAAGACTACTGTATGAACATTGACTGTTTGTGATTAATTGGTTTCACGGCATTATTATGCAATAGTGGGCCCACGCTCAAGCTTGAAAAAACTTGCAGACACTGCCATGGTCTTATTTTACCAGCAGCCACATTCATTTGTGGAATGGAAAGTTTCTCAGTTCACGCTCTGTTACTTTACAAACTGCTTAGCAGAGTTGGAACAGCCAAAAACGCAGGCTGATGGCTGCTGTTAATTTCCCACCCCACTTACACTGGGTGTTAAAAATCATCCTCCCACACAGCACATAAACCTGCTTTGTACTGTAGCTATGTGTCCCTTGACAGCTCTAGCAGACCGTTCCCTGCAGCTGTCCATCATGTTAAGTGGCATTTACAGTGTCTGGGACAGTAGCTGTCAGAGGCGAGACTGGGGAAGGTGGAGGAGGCTCTGGCTGCCTCAGCAGACTTGACAGTGATCGATTTGGTCATTTTAGAATGCTATTTCTGGGCTCCTGTGTGTATGTGTGAGAAAGCGAGACCAAGAGGAAAAAGTTTGTGTGTGCAAGGGCACCAGCCAAATGCTCTGTATTCTGACTGTTCACCTCAATCTGAGTCTATTTATTCTCAAGCAAATAGCCATGGAGGGGAAAGTAAACAAACACAATGCTTGATTAGGTTTGGCAGCTGATGTGATTTTGCTCAAGGCCATTTGATTTTTTTATGAGTTTCTCCCTCGTGGTGGAGAAGCCAGAAGAGGTTGATGCGGAGGTTTAGGGGCTTGCCGGGGGAATGTTGGAATCAGATAGGAACTTGAAGGTTATGCAAGCGTACAAGCACAGAGTGGGTTAGAGCAAACACTACAGATAGGTTGAATGTGTAAGAGCTTCGAGTTCTGTCTGCAGACGCCTTAGGGAAGCTTTGAGAATAAATCTGAAAGGCTTGTCATCAGCACCTTCTTCTATAGGCAGTCGTTGCATCCTTAGAACAGATCACCAGAGCACATACTGCCATAAATGTAAAGTATAGTCACTTGCCTCGTGTATGACAGAATATTGCTAGTCTCAAAAGTCCAAATGGTTGTGATGAACATGGGGCTCTGGGACACAATAAATCAGATTTAATACAGAAGACTGAACCCGTTACAAACAACATGTTTGTTTTTTCCTGACTGTGAAATGAATTACCACCAGTTACTTTGAGTTTTGACACCAGTACCAGGGACAAGTAATAAAAAATGAAAGATAAAGTAAGACTTTTTGCACACTGTAGTTGCTCATTTGAAAATGCAGGAACATTGTGTGTGTGTGTGTGTGTGTGTGCATAACTACACTGTTGTCTAACGAGCATTACCCTAACCATTCAATCGAACTTGGTATATTAAAAATTAATCCAAATAATTTGTTGTGATTATTTGTCCACACTTTGCAGTCCTGGAAAAGCTGTTTTTCTGTCAGAATACAGTTCTGTTGTATGAAGTGATAACTTGACTAATTGACTAAATGACTAAAGACCATATGAATAGTGAAGCTCGTGCTGAATGCTGTGGAACAGTGCTTTGTGTCTTCAAGGTCTCAGTCAGTGTCGAGGACCATCTGTTTAGAAACCCTGTAGCTCTGAAAAGCCTGCCTGTTGGGGTCTTTTTAAAGAGACACAAATTGATTAGTGTTCTGCTGGGTTTGTCTTCAGTTTCACTTGGAGGTCTTTCTGAGAAGCGGCACGCTTGCTTGATTTAACCCAGTGAAAACAATTTGCCGCTCCTATGTTCCTGTTCTTTTCTCCTGGCCTTCATGTGATGCCAGGGGCAGCTTAGATTAAAACAAAATCCAGATGATATGAATCCCTAAAATGAAGAAATTACATTTTTAAAATGTGCTCATAAAAATGTTTAAAGTAGAAATACCATAGTGATTATAAGGGGGCTCCTCAGCTGCATATCAGGTACTACCAGAACTCTAAACAACTGTCTTATTCAGACAGTTTCATGTAAGTTATGGTAATGGTTACAGTCTTGTCGGGCGTTTCTGTTAGAGCAGTTTTCCAGTTACTTAAGTAACAAAGTGCAATAAATTTATAGGAGTCTTGTTGATATATAACCAACTTGAAGTTGTGTAGTGCATATAATAGTTACATAGCATATAATATTCACCCCATGGAAAATATATTTCCCTCTGAATTCTGCAAAGAAATAAACCTGTAGGAGGAGACTGGGGGAAAAAAACAACAGTGCTTTGCAGGGCCGTTGTTAGTTTCTGAATGGGGATGGGTTCAGTGTGTGACAATAGAAATTTGTCAACTGTCAGATTTTACCATACTGTTTATAAGAGTTTCTTGTTGTATTAGACGATTGATAGATGCCAAAAATCCAAGAAATCCATAACCGACAATTCCATCTGTATATCCATGCAGGATTTCTCACTTGAAATGAAAAGAAAACATACTCATACTCATAATATATTAATATCATGACACAAAATCACATATACCTTTAGGCTAACACAAATAATACCTCAACTTTTTTCATTCATAGCAGCAAACTGAGAAGCCTGCCAGACACACTGGGGCCAATCATGCATACTGTGGGGCAATGCTTGCATAAGAGATGAGGTCCAGACATAGCCAGTAGAGCTTGAAGTACAGTCAGTACGACAGGTCATATTACCCGTGAATAAGAAGCAGTTGCTTAATTGAGTTTACTGGAGGAGCAGCATTAGGTCTCAGCCAAGAGAATGTGGCAGTTTAGAATCAAATTCCTACTACTGTCTCTTTGACAGTGTCAACTGCACAGGCTCAAACTGAAAGGAAGTTGTTCAATACTTATGTAATGTAGTATATCCTCCTCAAGGCTGCCATGTGTGTTATACAACAGTGGCCATGTGATACGACTGACTGGTGATAGTTTTGGCAGCAGGTAAATTCAGTTGCTTTTCATGCAAAAATGCATAACAGACCAGTTGCATTTCCAGTCTCACACTTCCTCATTCAAGTACGTACACACACACACACACGCTTTCTCTCTGTCTGACTCACTCACTCACTCATTCACTCACTCTGCCTACCTTCCTGAGACACAGACACCCCCCACCCCCACCCCCCACCCTTGTGTCTTTGACAGCCGCAGGGGAAACAATAAACACACACCATCTCTCCAGAGAACTGTTGAACGAGCCCAGCGGCACGCTGCCTTGTTGACAGACTGCCTGCCTGCCAGTGGCTCAGTGCCCAGCTCGGGGCCAAAGGCTCCACTACTACGACTGACTGGGACTGTTCAGACAAGCAGCCCACCAGCAAACCAGTTAGTCAGCCTTCCAGCCTGTCTGCCTTCCTTCTGGCACATTCCCTCCTCAACGGGTTTGGCAGCAGCAGGCTCTCATCACACTTGTGGCGGGTAGATAAGGCCAACAGACTGATCGTTGGAGACAAAAACAGTGTCAAGTTTCCCTCTGTATTTGTGCTTGAGAGTGATGGCATGGCATGTTCAGATTTGTTGCTGTCGAGCTCCCACATGCCATTCTAGGGCCAATCTGTAATTCCTTATTAAGATTTAAATACATTGAAAACATTGACTGGTTGTGTGAACTTGGCAACAGGCGTTTTAATATGGTTCTGTTTGTCCTGGCAGTCGTTTGTCCCTGCACTGGTGTGTTTTTTTTTTTGTTTTTTTTATCATAAGGTCTGGATGGCAAATGTTACTCATTGTTTATCTGGATAATCGCCTGCAACTCACTTTGCAGGTGTACATTCGGCTGGTATCTACATGAGTCAGTGTGTTTCCCTCACAGAATGACGGTGTGCAAGATATCGTTTCGGTTGGACAATGTTCTGTTTTGCTCCAGCTGCTCCACAAATTGGTCTTAAGCTGGGAGTTGTTTAGTTTGTTTCAGCCCTTTGAAGTTTTACCTAAAGGACCAAAGCTGCTCAATACTCAGTAAACCTCCTATTGTGGGCATTGTGGCAGCATAATTAAATCTATAAAGGTTGATTTTTTTTTTTTTTTTTTTTTTTTTTTCCCTACTTCTTTTACTGTGTTAAAGTTGAAATAGAGTTAGAATACTAGTTCTAAATAATGACTGCAAGTGTTTCTGGCAGAGAAAAGAAAATGCCACCAAACATACATATTATGTGGCAAAAATACATTTTACAGTTGAAAAGTAAACTTGTTGCTGTTCTCTAGTGGACAAACTGTTTAACTGAATTCCTTTCCTAAAACCATGCCATATCACACTAGTTGCAAAGTCTTTTTGCCTTCAGATTTTGTTTTTAAATTTGTTTTGGTTTTTTTTAAAAGGTTTTTCAGCTGTGTGGTACCAGGTTTCTTTACCCAGTATGTTCGCTTCATACCAGCTTGATGGTTTCAAGAAAAAAATGTCCTCTGCTGCGTTTAAGTGATTTTATTTCTATGGTAGTTTGTATATAATCTCTAGTGAGAGAAAATCCATCCTCGGTGGTGCAGGTGTCTCAACTCCATCTGTGTCTCTGTAGGAACACCATCTCCAGCGGGCCATCTCGGCACAGCAGGTATATGGCGAGAAGCGGGACAACATGGTCATCCCAGTCCCCGAGGCGGAGAGCAACATCACCTACTACGACTCCCTCTACCCTGGGGACTACAAGATGCCAAAGCAGCTAATTCACATACAGCGTAAGTGGGCTTCTCTATTGGCAAATATATGATGTAGAAAGCAGAGACAATGAGTTTGATGTAGCAGTTTAGGTTTCATTAGGCTTTAGTGTTTACCTCAATTATTTTTGAATACATTAAATGACACTTGGGGGCTGTTGATCAGAATTATAAGCTGCCATGAGTGTACATTAAGGATACTTTTTTTTTTTTTTTTTTTTTTTTTAATTTGTAAAGCATCACTTTAGACCTGTCATTTCTTTAGATTAACTTTTGGAATATAAAGAGTTTCCTCAGAGTAGTTTTCAATGGAAGAAAATTAGTCATTTAAACCCACATGGCATTATAAGTGAAACATACTTCCTGGCTACAGAATGTTAGCTAAGTTGGTTGCAAGTTGCATAAAGTCTTATAAAATGTTGATCCCGTTCAATGACTCGCAAGCCAAGGTAGTGGCTCCGTTGTCGCTGACAGCTATTCATCCGTTTAATGCCATTGGGCATTTTTTTTATGAGCTTTTACCGAGTTATCATCGGTTTGTCAAAGCAAATGAGTTTGAGAGATTGCCTGGTTCAGTAATAGCATCAAAGAAAATGAGTTTGTGAGATTGGTTAGTTTAGTAACCCTGTCGGTGTCACAAGTGGTAGCCACAATTGTTTCTCAAAGCAAAGCAATTTGTTGTAGCCTAAACTGAGACATTATCAGTTTGGAAGCTGAAATGACAAATGTGTTGTCCTGTCAAATTGCTGTTGAACAAATTTCAGGGTATCCTCGGAAGTCTGAACTGTGGGGGAAAAAAATAAAATAAAAATCAGTTCAGATCATTTCCAAGCCATGATAGTTTGTACAGAAATATCAAAAATTCTGCAAATACAGTATGTTGTGTATTATTCCATTTGTGTAAGGATGATTTTACACTGTCAATTTGTGCAAGTAAAAAAAAAAAAAGTCATCAGCCATCTGCCTTGATGGCTACCCAAGATTTGCTATAATTAAATCTGAACAGAGGTTATCACTTAAAAGCTGTGCATTGTTTACTCTATAATTATAAGTGCAGTAGCTGTGAATGCTTGATGGCAGCTAGTTTAATTTGATCTTAGCAGATTTGGCAGTGTTCTTGCTGAGAGACACACCGCAGCTGAATCAAAACTCACAAATAGAAATCAAAGAGACTTCTGGCACAACTTCACCTGCTTCCACAGTGTAGAAAGAAAAAAGTCCAGAGGTCAAAACTCCAGCAACACTTAAACGCACTATACAGAAAAACTTTATTATTAGTCCGACGCATTTTGGGTCTAATAAAAAGTTCTTCTGTTTACTGCAAGTGTTGCTTGAGTTTTGACCTATTATGTTGGTGAGTCAGAAAAGGAAGTCTTATGTTTTGAATTAGTCTGTGGTTTGACACATGTGTCTCACCGGTCACTGAGGCTTGAGACAAAGTAGAAGCCTGAAAAAGTTGAGCTGTGTTGAGTGAATAGCTTTTATACTTTTCTGTCTCTTGAATCAGAAGTATTCTGACACTGGACCATTAGGAAAGGGCAGAGTCACATTTTATGCCTCAACTAAAATTACACTGATGTATCTTTGACCTGTTGGGATATGTACATGTTAATGCAGACTCCATTAAATTGTCTGGTAGTATTGGGTCAGTCTGAGAGGTACTGACTTGCAACACTCGGCAACAGCCAGATAATATATACTGTTTACCGTTGGTTCCTGTCAGGTCTCCAGTAGTGCTGATGGATAAATGTTATTTTCATCATCATCGCGATATGAATATATACAATATACACATTGCAAAAGACTGAGAGAAATGCGATGAATTAGAAAAAATAATTTTATTCACACACGCAGAGGGGTTTCAAGGCACAGCGCCTGAGCCAAATGAATGGGGGAAAAAACGACCGCATTTGGTGTCAGGCTGCAACCTCACACATAAACACAGAGGCGGCAGTGGAGACCAGTGAGCAGTGAACTTTTTACCTGAGCTGACAACAACTACAGTCGTAGCTCTGTGAGTGTCATTACGTTTGCGAATACAAAAGCCATTGGCCTCCTTCATCACACCGCATATTCACCAAGATTTAAACATGTAGAAAAGCTACATTTTCAATTTGTCCCATCTACCGCGGTTTGTTTTAGACGAGCGCAGCACGCTAACTTTAAGCCAATAGTGAACTGTTATGAACAAGCCAAAAGAAAAAGTCTTCTGTTTACTTTTGGAAACTTATAACTGCAGCTGGAGACATGAATGTTACCTACAGCAGAGGGAGGAGGATGGAGGAGATGACATTTGTTTTTTCATCACAAGTCATATCGTCATCACAATATTTAAGTGTCAAAAATGTTCCTCGTATCGTTTAGGCCTAGTCTCCAGTCTGACCTCCTTCTTCTAGATGTCTGAATGGGCTAATTAGGTGTATTTAAACCTGATAATCATCCAGTGTATCCCTAAAGTTTGTGTCCAACAGACACTGGGTGGGCTGTACTCTTAAAACACTCATTTACTGAAGTTAACTGGGGGCAATTAGCCCTGTGCAGTTGTTAACTGTCCTTTTTTTTATTTTAAAATCAACAAGTTGATTCTCTCTGAAACCAACATTATATAACATTGTCTTAATAAGGCAAAGGCAACAATGCTTTTAAATAATATCACACAGAATATCAACATGTTATGTTACACACATGGCTATTGCACACTGGTACTGGCAGATGTATTTAGTTTTATGAACCACACATAATAATAAAAGATAAACATATATAGCTTGGGTAAACGTGACTTAAATAGAATGGCTACGGGTCTGGTCCCTATTAAAGACTCAGTCCTGTCTGCCTTCTCAGCCATTACTGAGTGCTGCTGGGGTTTGAACTAATGTTACCACAAGAGGCTCATTTGCCAGTCTGGCTGTTTGTGGCATCAGTCTGGGAGTGCAGACTGTGGCTTTCTGTATAAGCAGAGGGATGGTACCTTTTCAGATGGTGTGAAAGGTTTGTGTTTCACATCTGTGTCGGCACAGGTTGCCTGCATATTTTACAAAGGATATCTCTCTGCTGTTGATCCAGCTTTAGAAATCCAAACCATTTCCAAAATCACCGATGTCATGTGGTGTCTATTCATCACAATTACCTCGTCTCATGCAGATGTTTGACTCCCCTCACAGTCGCCCATTTTTGTGTTTCCAACACTGTGTGTTTTGCTTTGGCCGACATGTCAGCTATGTATTCGTATTGCTGTAGCCTAAAAGATGGATTGTGCAGATGAGTGTTGACCCAAATACAGAACAGATGCATGTATTATAATTACTCATCAGTTTATCGTCATTATTGTGGGAGTTAATTTTGATTGTTTTATCGTCCAGCCCCACATAGTCATATTTGAGGATACAACTATTCTCTGCTTTTCACTACGCATACATAAGCTGCTGGGAAAGAGTCCGTGTTGTCTGCAAGTAAAAGCGTAGGTGGTTTTCTGTAGTCTGCAAGTTTTCAGGCCATCCTTTTACCGTTCTAAGGATATGTGTAGCAATATGTCTGAATTTCCTCAGTTGTCCAGGTCGTGGTGTCTATAGAGTAAACAGACAGCTCAGGGAAACTGTGAATTAAAACATTGTCACCTATTCACAGCCGTCATGCTGCTTTGGTCAGAGCTGTTTTCTTTGATTACGGTTGTGTGTTTCTGTTGATAGGCCCCACTCCGGGTTTTATTTTTCTCAGACAAATTTTTAAACCTCATGTATCCAGTGGTAACCCTTTGGTCATATTAAAAAGGGATAAATACTGTTTGCAGTTTGAGCTTCACAGAAAACTATTTGAAAGGTATAATCAAAGCAATATCTCTGTTTCATTGTATGTAGTAGCAGCAGTGAGAATCTTAAAGAAATGTGGTTGTAAATGTTAATTTATACTTTATATCATAGTGTAGGAATTTCCTTTTCGTGTAGCTGGCTGCTTTTTGATCTTAGGTACATAGAGGTGCTGAAAATCAGGTCATTAACACTTGCTCATTAAATGTTGAATTCTGAATGACTGCTGTGTAGGTGGTAACCTTACTTCAGTGGTGAGCACGGTGTCGCAGAGGATGTACTATTAACATCTCTTTGTACATTGGATATGTGACACGTTTGCACACAGACTGAAAGTATATTAAAAGACTATATGATTCTTTCAACCATGGCACTTGAGCTAAAGAGTGACCTTGCCAGTCATATTGCTAAGCAACCATCTGTATATCTAACTTAAACCATCATTAACTGCCACCACAAAAAGTTTTTTTTTTTTTTTTTTAATATATCTAACTGGTTGGCAAAGCAGTGATGCTGGATTGTGAATTATGGGACTTGCTAGTTTTTATCTTTGTAAACTAGGGACATAATAATTCTGAAGCCCCTCTGGGCACATTTAAGTCACCAAACAAAAAATAAAAAGACTGAACTGTTGATTTGGAGATTTATTAAACCCCCACTGTAAACTAAAGCTTTCTGCTGTTTGATGGATAAAAGGGAGTTTCAGTGTGCTTTGCTGCATCTCAAACAATCAGTAAAAGTTTGGGCTCACAGAAAGTCTGTTATTTCAGAGCAGTTGCTCAGCGGTGAGGTTAAGTGATCTTGCCTGGAAACTGGCTCAATAATGCTTTGTAATGCTGCATGCAGTGCCTCCAGTTACTAGCAGACCAATTAAGCTGAATTTTAACTTTCAGCCGTGAGTCTGCTGTGGAGTCAGAATAGAGAGGACCCGATTTCACCTGATCAATTTGATCAAATAAACTCCAAAATTTGAATATAATGTCCCAATTACTGCCCTCATTCCCGATCACTGTTGTTTGAATAGATGAGTGTACATTCCTTGTGCATGCTAGTATCATGATTAGTCGTAATTAATTGATTTTCCTTCTGTTTGAACCCACTCATTCCACACCACTTTGGATAAATGTACAAGCTAACCTGTGGCCAGTTGCACTCAATGCTTATATGAGCATGGGGATTACAATAGAGGGAAACAGGCCGACCATGAATACCGCTATGCATTAAATAGGTGCAACAGAGAATAAAAGAACACACAGTGAAAATAGATAAGATGTCGAAGCCTCCTAAAAATCTTAAAAATTATAAATGGTTTCTGTATGGTTTCCATTGTACACAACTTAAACAAATCTGCAATGTTTTACCTGTCCACAGACTTATGTCTGACGTCCGTTTTCACTCCTCTGCCTCCCTGCAGCTTTCAGCTTGGACACAGAGCAGCCCGACTACGACCTGGACTCGGACGATGAGGCATTCGTCATCAAGCTGAAAAAGAAGATGGAGATCAGCTTCCTGCAGTTCGAGGAGATGATTGACCGACTGGAGAAAGGCAGTGGGCAGCAGGTCGGCACTGTTTGTGTCTCCGTCTTCCCTCAAACACAGCCGGCTTTACAGAAAGCCCCATCAAATACCTTACAGACCACTGCACAATGAGATTTGGAAAAAAAACAGTGACACCTGCATTAAGTAGTCTGCAACACAAAATAGAAACCATTTATGGTATGACAGCATCAGCATGAATTCCCCACAGAGCCGATTTGTCACCCTCACTACTGTGCAAATACATGTTATTTATCACAATGTGTAACCTCCGTATCTCTTAGCTGGTGAGTCTTCCTGAGGCCAAACTGCTGCTGAAGGAGGACGATGAGCTCATTAAGGAGGTCTTCGACTACTGGAGTCGAAAGAGGAAAAACAGCAAGGCTAACTCGCTCATCCCCAACGTCAAGCAGGAGAAGCGGGACGGCTCCAGCACCAGTGACCCCTATGTGGCCTTCCGACGGCGCACAGAGAAGATGCAAACCAGGAAGGTCGGTTGACTTTCATTCATTCATTGTTGTACTGGCAGTTTGGATGTGGCTGTGATTGTTGTTAACTTCCAGATCCTTCTCTGTGTTGGCCTCAGTTATATGTCTGGGGCTTATTGCACTGTTACATTGTTGTTCTTTTTTATCATAGTTATTGTTTCTTTTATTAATTGACAATTGTCAGATAGAGTTTTGATCTTTTTGTTATGCTATGATGCAGCATATATTATTATGCTGTGGTGCAGAGATTGGGTATTATTTGAAGAGATTTTTAGATGTTACCCATAATTCTCCTCATCTGTTCCTGATCAACTCCTCTAATTCTTGTCTTTGAGTTCAAAGCTAAAGCCACCTTTTATTTCAAGCTAATTAATGCTGACATTTGCCATAGATGACAATGTATTTTTGGATTCTCTCTGCTTTATGGTAACACACACAAGTTGAATGTTAGGTCTCACATTGTCTAGTTGGACACACTATCATTAGTTGATTCTATGGCAGTATGACTTCCACTGGGGACAAAATAAATTGTCCCACTTTGCTTCAGGAAATATTTTGACATGTTAGACAGCTTCCTCAATGCATGAACAAACTTTAAGACGATTACATTTCACTGCATCACTGTCTTTTGTGAAGCTTGGTCTGAATCGCCAGATCCAGTTTGTCATATAAAACACTACATGTAACCGAAACTGGGATGTAGTTGGGATAGATTCTCAGTATCTGACTCTGTCAGGCAGACAACAGAAGAATGCTGTCAGGCACTGAAAGTACATTGAATGAACAGCATCTTAGTTCTCATAGAGTGTGTAGTGCTGGCGTATAGCTTTGGGACCATCAGTACAGGTTTTATTAATGCTGTGTTTGACCCGATGGAATGAATTAAATGGCAAGGTGTGAGATTTAGTCTGGTTTTAAATTGTTCTGTCTGCTCAACAAGCCGAGCTGCTGTGTGAAATGGTGATTTTTTTTTTTTTTTTTTTTTTTTTTTTTTTTTTCCCCTTTTCATTGTTATGGTTAATATGGAAAAAGGCTTGAGTTCCTGATCAGAAATGTTTGGATACATACACCACAAAAACACATCAAGTCCATTGATGTATGAAGCTCTTTCACATTCACCCCAGTCCATTATTTTAATTTTGTGATTTATACCCTGTTGAACATGGAGCAGACACTGACTCCATGAAGCTGTAGTTTCCTCTCAACCATCATGTGAAGGATGAATATGCCACCAAGTGGTCATTAGAAGAATTTAGTCTAATGCAGTTTTTAATCATCTTGATAACATGTTTGCTTTTATCCAAGTTAAGTCATAAAATATTCAAAGTATTAATGAATTAATACCTGAGAAATGTCTCTCTGCACTGGATCAATATAACTCACCATGTAATTATTGTTAATTTAAGTGGTTTATTTTCTTGACCCTTTTAGTTTTTGAAACTGCCACATAAATGTGCAACATATTTAAGTTTACATCTGCTTATTATGAGTTGGCTCTATTGCTTTTTCTCATGTGCTTTGCTTATACTTTTCCCACAGAATCGTAAGAATGACGAGGCGTCCTATGAGAAGATGCTGAAGCTACGCAGGGATCTCAGCCGAGCTGTCACCATCCTGGAAATGATCAAGAGGAGGGAGAAGAGCAAGAGAGAGCTGCTGCACCTCACACTGGAGATCTTTGAGAAGAGGTGAGCTTGCCTCTGGGGCCGCACACATCATGCATTAGTACAGAAATAAAACAAAAAGCAGTTTGACAGCAGGCTGTCAAACACTATAAAGGAAGAAGTCAGCCATTTGCTCAAAGTGTGAAACTGTGATAAAAGAACAGTTGAAGCTATTTTTCTTTCTATTTCTGTGGTACTTGATTTTTGGCACAGCTTCCAAAAGAAGTTTCATTGCTGTAGTTTGAGGGGAAAACGGAGAAATGTGTCAACTGAAATGGTATCATCAGAGTCTCTGACTGGCTAATCCTTTGTCCCTTTTCTTTTCCAGAAACGTCATGTCAGACTTTGGTGGTGAGGTGATGGCAGAGGTTCTGGCTGAACGGGCGCTGGTGAGGCCGCAGATCATTCCTCTGGTTCCCCTCACCAACCAGTACCGACACCAGGACCACATAGACCTCAAGGACTACAAGTCTAAGGTGAGCCCCACTTTTCGGTACACGCTTGACACAAGTCTAGATAATTTGGGGATGTTGGAAAAGGAAGTCCCTATGAACATCTGATCACACCTAGTGAGGAGGCTCCTTATCTGCAGGATGAAGTTAGGTTTTCGGTTGCATTGTTGTATTTTAGTGTTGCCTCTTCTTTCCCCTGTAGCCCGAGAAAATGGAAGTTCCTCGGCAGAAGAGGAAGTACGAGAAGAAGCAGAAGGTGCTGCCTCTGTCGTCAGGCACCCCACACCATCCGGGTCCTGTTGTCTTCAATCCCAAGGACCTCAACCAGTACGACTTCCCCAGCTCGGATGATGAGCCCTTCTCCCAGGTACACACACACACACACACACACACACACACACACACACTCTTAAACACAGGCACTCATTTATGCAAAGCCATGGACCATATGCAGACTGTATAGTGATAGTTAATCATCAACATAAGTAACATAATTTATTTGTATACATTAGTACATTACTTTGTGTTAGCGTTTTAATTACTTCAAGTAAACATGATTTTGAAATTATGTTTTTAACAAAGAGGCAACCGATATTATGTCCTGATAAGAATTGTTGATTCTCAATTTGGTGAACAGGTAAATTTGAACTATTGCTTTTGAACAATAGGAATGCCAGAAAACTAGTTAGCTGGTCACTGACAGATCAGTTTGTAGAGTTAACGAGAAACTTATAAAACTACCACTAAGTATAAACCTGAACTCTTAAGTAGACCCTGGAACAAGAATTCAATGGAACTGTGAAAAATAAGTTTTTGTCTTAAATTGATGAGATGGTGACGGAAATTAGTGTCATGCCAAGTTTTTACAGAAAAGAGCAACAATGCACAACAACATGTTAGTTGCAAATATTTAAAATTATAATCTTCTGTCTTTCTAACCGTTTTCTCTGTCCTACTGCAATTGAGCTTCCCGAGCCTTTCCCATACCTTTTTACTGTAGGAGTGACTGTAGAGAGAATGTGTTGAACCCCTATTACTGCACTCTGCCCTTCATCTTTATAAATCCACTCAGAATTGCTAAACCACATGACAATTGGTTGGCAGCTGATTTAAGCTATAGCCTCTGGCTTTGGTGTTATTAATTGTGCTCTTCCACTGACCTCTGACATCGGTGTCCACAGCTGCACTCAGGCTCATCAGAAGCAGAGGAGGAGAACGATCCAGATGGGGCCTACGCCTTTCGCAGGAAGGCAGGCTGCCAGTACTATGCTGTAAGTGACATCATCTTTTAATCCTGCACTGAATGTATAACAAAGCTGATTAGAGGTTCACATCCTGTAGCTAACTATGTAAATCATGATTATAGTGGTGAGCTTATGGGAGGCATAATAGATTATCGTGAGTATGTTTAAATGCCAAATGGCTGAAGTGAAGTTTTGGCTGTTAAATTACTGTCCAGCTGTAGAAACATGTTTTTGTAGTTTTCAGAACGTAACATCTACAGTAGGAGGACAGCATTTAGGAGTTAGAAGATTTTTAAGTTTATGTGAGTATTTTAGAAATGTAGTACGTACACAGCAGCACGAGACAACTTGTTTTTACCGGGCTCAAAAGCAACAAGTCACCTGCTGAAGATACCGGAGGGATTTTACTCTGACAGAAGGAAAGAAATGGGTGAGGTTCAGCATCATTTCTCTCTCCAGGCTCGCCAGGACCGTGTGGGTAGCTGGCCGTGGTGTGGTCCCTGGGAGGGCGGTTTGGCAGAAGCTCGATTTCGCTACAGTCTCACCACGCTCACCGTGCCGCGGCGCTGCCTGGGCATGGCTCGACGACGCGTGGGACGAGGCGGCAGGTCAATTAACTTCCTTTTTTCGTTTGTTTGTTTTTTGTTGTGATTTTGCAACAATGTATTAAAATATCAAACCATACTATTCACTGGCTAAATGTATACCTTGTCAGTGGCTTGTGTACTGGACATGTAGCACAAGAGTGTATGATTTTGAATCTCACAGGCACTTGTGGCTAACAACTTAGCTGTAGACAACTTTACAATGCCGGCAAAGAAGCAAGGACTTCTTAATTTTCTCTTTTTCACTCTTAGGTATTTTTATCTGATTGATTAATTGGTAGAAATCTGAAAATAATTTAGAGTTGCAGTACTAGTATCAAGAACTATAAAAAAGGCTCTCATACATAAATATCAGAAAGAAGCTGTTGTGATAATGCCAGACAGATGAGTCTACGTATCTGAATTGACGTGTCTCAGTGTTAAATCAGAAGGTCTGACCCTCTCTTCTTCTCTCAGGGTGCTGCTGGACAGGGCATACACGGACTATGACAACGTTTTCCACAGACTGGATCCAGAAATGCCTCTTTCCCCCTCTCCCCCTCCTCCCACAGCTACTTCACGCTCGCCGGCCATCGACAAGTTTGCCAGTACCTCAGAAACAAATACCTCGGACAGAAGTTCCTCCTCCTTCAACTCCTCTCTTCCCTCTTCCTCTTCCACGGACCTCAGTCAGATACTGTTGAATATAAAGTCGTGCCGATGGAGGCACTTTAGACCACGGACACTACCACTACACGAGCTGGATAACGCCCAGCCGCTATTCAGGAGGTTGAGTCGAGGCCTGAAACGCCCAGTCTTGGCCTCCGCAGCCGGGGGACAGCCCTATGGCTCTCAACGCCCGGGGAGGGTTGTCCCTGCACCCTCACCCATTGCTGGTAAGAAGCTTGGCTTCCTTGTGGATTCTCTCAAGCTCTGTGGGTTTAACTATTTTGCACCAGGGGCAGCTTGAGGTTGCGAGTCACCATCTCTGCTTTGATAATGAGTGACTTATTTAATTATGAAAATATTTTATTGAAAACAGGACACACACACACCTCTAGCACCACTTTGATCCCTCAGCCTTAGTGGTATTATTCCCTGTCAATATTTGGGGTTTTATTTGTCCTGGTGTTGAGATATCCATTACTGATATTCTGCTCTCACCCCTCTACAATTGGGGTGAATAAAAATGTGTTTGTGAAGAGAAAAACTTGAGGATGCACACTCTTGTCAGATTGCTTCCTTTTTACCCCATTAGTATTTTTTGTGTGATCTATTGTGATCATTTCCCCTTTGTCTTTAGGGATTGTTTTTTGTTTGTAAAAAGTAGTCCTTTTTTTTTTTTTCTTTTCTTTTCTTCTTTTGTTGCTTGGCATTCACACTGCGTCGCCTCCCACCCCACCCAGTCCACAAGGTGTCAATTAAAACAGGGTTTAATAAAAAAAAAATTCATGAGATGCACAGGAGTTATCGGGGTGTGTGGACACAGAGGGGGGGATCGTTGAATACAAACTAAATGCCACAGGTCCCTGGTGATATCACTGTGAGGGCAGTCGGGGTGGGGGGTTGATGTCGCTACAAGCTGCTTACAAGAGTTGTGCATGTTTTGGTGTGAAAGGAAAAACAACTGCCTATTGATTTTGTCTTGAAAAACTGATCTGCTTGCATAAATAAACTAAAGGACACAGAAAGAGCAAAGATCTGCATCTGTGCAGATTAAATACAGTAGTAAAAGTGGGTTGTATGCAGTGCTGAATTAATAAGTGCAGTATTTTGATTAAATGAGACAGTGTCAGATTGCATGAAATAAGCATGTGGTGCCAGAGGACAAGGTGCGACTTTCAGTGATGAGTCCTGTTTCTTGTGTCGATCGCTGATAGACTCAAAGGGAATAAGTAAATCAATATCGCACCGAGGCGCAAGGCCAGGTAACACTAATCAATAGAAAGCCACTGAAGAAAGACTTCAGACCTTGTTATTCACAGGTTAAGTGGTTGGGGTGCAAATAAGGCCATGTAGCAAGAACTTTAAAAATAAGAAACCAAGTGACTGGGAGAAATCAGGTTGGATCAGATCATTTTAGTATGTGTTTACTGGAGTAACATGGTTACCGTGTTACATGATGTGTGTACATGGAGCTCAGTTATGAGATTTCTTTCCTTCAGTGCATGATATATTTAAACCAAGTATGGAATATTTTAAGTGTATGACAAAATACAAATGAAGTAAGATGGTTACTAAATGACATTTAATCCCAGTTGTTAGCACTTATGGAAAGTTTGACCAAACTCTCACAAGAACAGACCCACTCATCTAGTCTCACTGTCAGACTACAGGCTTAATATTGTCGATTTACTTTTAATAGAAGTGGTAAACTGCAGGCTCTTGACTCTCACACCCACAACACCCAATATGTGGTCGAAACCTTGCAGAACTTGCAAGTTGTGATGATATTTTCCACTGTAAGAATGTATTTCTTAATGTATATCATTCAGTTATTCATCAGCACAGTCTGTAGTAACGACATCAGTATAACAATGGCAAGAGTCAGCTTTTTCCGGAGCGGCTGAGCTGAGGAAAATGGCTGAAGTCTGAAACCCGATTTTTAGTTTGTCTATCAGGCCCAGTCTTTTTGCAGTCTTGGCTGTTGCCTTATCAAACAATGCAGTGCTGAGTGGGTGGGTTAACTGTCTGACTAACCAAACAGGCATACCACGAAGAACCTTAAGAGGGAGGCAGAAAACCATCACTTGGTTCACTTGGCTGCTTACTAAAGCGTGATTTCTGTCACCAAGAAGAAATTGAAAACAAATATTTCTGTACATATTTGTACCGTCCTGAAACCTCTGAGTGGTTTCGGGGTTTGTGTAAGAGACTAAAACTGGATTCGAACATGAGTTGTGAGATTTATGTTGGTGAAGATAATCTTTACAGATTTTCATGTGGAGCTGGTGTAGTTTCAACTACTGGAGCTGCTAAACTGCAAGGAGCTACCAGCACTTAAGAGCTGCATCATATTTTGAAAGCACAGAAAGTGTGTGGCCTATCTGAATGGCTTAATATGCATCAGGCTCTCGTCCCAAACTGGGTTAAACACCAGTTGGAGTTGTTTTAGTTTCTAAATTTGAGAATCCCTCGCCAACAAAAGAATTCTCATGTCAGAGAAATGTGTTGAGTTTAGATCCAAGGCAGTGGCATTTACATGTAGAAGAGTATTTTTCAGTGATGGAGCTGTCTGCCTGTATCTTCCTCTTGGGGGGGAACTATGTGATTTGCACATTTCAAACATGTATATGATGGTACAAATCTGTTTCCAGATTTGTAACAAAACTTTTTTTTTTGTCCCTCTCAGCTCTCACAGCCGAACAGTACCAGCAGCATCAGGAGCAGCTGGCCCTGATGCAGAAACAGCAGCTGGAGCAGATCCAGCTGCAACAGCAAGCCAACAGCACCACCACTGCCAACAGCACAGTGGTCAGTATTCTGCTTGTCAAGCCAGCGTCCGCCGGTTACGTCTGTTCATTTTCTCTTTTGCTCTTTTCTCCCTCGCACTTCACCGCTCACAAACCCTTTGCCTCTCTCCAAACAGGGCCTGGCGAACACGTTGGACCAGGCCAGCGCTCAGTTCGCCGCCTCGGCCCTCGTCACCGCCGACCAACTGCTGGCTCTTAAAACCAAGGAGGAGCTAGCCCTGGGAGGCGGAGTCAATGGCGTCCTCTCCCCCTCAGGTATGGCAAACACCCATTGTTGGCGCTGGTAGGCTCAGTCAGTGGATTTCAGCTTTTACAAAGTGGTCTAATTAATGTTATTATTTTAGATAAAAAGAGTGGTCATTATTCTTGCCTGTTACATGAGCATCATCCATTTTAACTACTCACAACAATAGGCTCCATAAATGTTTATCATTTGGAGCAATTTTGGATTTTTATTGTTTTGTCCTGAATGTAACTTTTGAAAACTAATACAGTAGCATCCAGAGTTATAAAAACTAAAAGCACTTGCAATTTCAAGTGCACTTCACCCAAGTGTAGCGACACAGTGTCACTAAACAGACAAAGCAAACAATGGCGGTAAAGTAATTACTGTCTAAAACCCATAATGGAGTGCACCGAAAGAGCAGATAACGGCACAAAGCAGACAGAACAAAACCTGCAGCACTAACCCCCGAACAACTGATGCCATTTGAGGCAGCAGGTTCGGGAGATAACCGTGGAATTTCATTTAAGATTTTTCTGCAGATGAAAACACATGCAGCAAGGATCTGTCCTTCACAGATAAAAGTGCTGAGAACTAAAAGTCCAAAATGATTGTGGAAGATTTTTTTGTTCTAATACTGACTTTCTTTGAGATTATGGTGGTAAAGAATAAATCCAGCTGATAACAGACCTCATGCCTCACAGTGTAGATTTAATACCATACAACTATGAACGATCTCAGAGTTTTAAAGTTAAGGAAAGTGTGTGCACACATTCTCAGCAGCTTGTTTTGTTTGGTTTATGAAAGAATTATCATTCACACTTTGAAAATCAAGCTGAATATTAATTATATATTCTAATAGTAGTTATTATATCACAGTTCATATTCAGTGCTTCCAAGTTTCAATATAAGTAATTTCAGTGTTTTTCTTCAAAGAACAGATAATTAATGATAATTAAAACCTTCCAACCCTCACCCCTGTCACCAACCAACCACCCCCACCCTTCCCCCACCATCGCCCGGCCTCTTTTGACCCACTCAGGTGTTTATAAGGGCTTGCACCTCTCGAGCACAGCATCCCCATCCCCCGCCGCCCCGGCTCCTCCCACCACTACCCCGACACCCGCCTTGCTCCACCCCTGCACCACCACCAGCTCCACCTCCGCTACCAGTAACAACAACGGCACCGCCCACCCTGCCAACACCACTACCACTAACACCGCCACCACTCAGGTCCTGCTGGGAAACAACAACAGCCTCCGTGTGGGTGTTCCCGCCGGCAAGCGTGTCCACGCACCCCGGACACTGAGCACCACCATGTCAACATCCGCCTTAAAGTTCACGCACACAACCGGCAACTGTCAGAAACCCAAGGTCACTACAGCGTCGGCCTCGCCGCTGGACATAGTGCCCAGGTGAGGAACACACAACAGGTGTGACAGACACTAAAGTGTGGAGGGGGGAGGTCAGCCGTGGTATTATCCCACAGGCTCAAAATAATTAGGGTGACATTTCAGTGGAAACTATCATCTGTCCTGAAATGGTCTGTGTATCAGTTTGTGACGAAGGCTGTGGTCAAATTCCACTTAGTTACTAAAGATGAAACAGTGTTTGACAAATCCAATGGTGTGCAAAATATAATTAGAATAATAATGATAACAATAAATGAACAGATACTGAATAGTAAATTGTCAGTATATTCAACTGCTGTGCTTCTGTACTAAAGCAAATTATATCAGATATACTGCTGCTAGACTCACTAAACAGAAGATAAACCTGTACGTCCATGGAACTAGTAAATATCACCTTAAGTGGTAAAGTGTTTGTAAATGACTGGTTGAGTGGCTTGTGTAAAGTGTTGATATTCCTAAAACAAAATGTTTACATACAATTTCTCCCCTTGATCATATTATGAAAGCTTCAGCCTATTGTGGTTAAACAGAATCAAATTTCACTTGAGGTGTATAATTTATTAGTGATGGAGAAAAGGGCTTCAGTGAAATGCAGCCAATATCGGTAGCTGAAAAGTAGCGGGGCACAGTTTAGGCCCTCTTCCGCTGCAGGAATATGAGCATTGCTAAATGTAACTGCCAGGAACTTTCAGGGGTTGTTGGCAGTGCTGTTGGTCACAACTGGTCGAGCACATGTATCATCACATCACAACAAAGTCAACATCTGGCAAGAATGAGAGTACATGCTGCCAAACAGTGCAGGGAAAAAATTTGAAAAAGATGAACTGGATAGAAAGATCAGAGATTGGTGGAACTAAGAGGAAAAACTAGGGTTCACTGCACTTTTTTTGCCCAATTTTTTTTTTCATTTTTTTAGTTCACACACAACACAGTGCAGTAAATCAGTGAAGAACAGGTAACAAAAGAAACAGTAGCTAATCCAAGTAAAACAGGTGGAACCAATAAAATAAGACCAAAATGTGCAAAGGTTTGGGTTTGGGCCACCAACCAGCAGCAGTACAAGTGAATTAGAAGTGTCAACAAAATGTAAAGGTACTTATTAGACAGCAGAGATGCTGCTGTGTTAAACAGTAACACTAATCATTTTTTAAGCATCACTGTTTACATTGAGATTTGATTTTTAAATGTAAAATCTTGATCTGTACCATATCAAGTGACTACAACTGTAGAATAAGTCTAGACAGGTAAAAGTATAAAGTAGCAGAAAATGTATTTTCAAGTACCTCAAAACAATCGAGTAAAAAGTTCCACCCGGAACGAGCCCCCAGACTCTTAAGACTCTGTATGAAGCATCACTGTTTCAGTTGTTTTCTGTTGCACAGCTGTTTACTTCACTTACCTACCAAATCCAACATAAAACGTCTCTCTAATAAATAATATCTGAAGTGTTCAGTTGTGAATATACAGCGGAAAGTTAGGTTTAATAAAAGTCCAGGTTATGAGTTCAGTTCCTGCTGTGTTAAAGGGCTGTTGGTACATTTATGAAAGTACTTTAAATACTAACTTCTTGCTGCTGACACTGTGTCTTACTTTGTCTTGTCTTTCTTTTTATCCTCAGGGAGAATCACGAACAAGACAAGCCAGCACTGAACAGTCTATCAGAGAACACAGTGGCCATGGAGGTTACGTAGCCTCCCGTACGCAGGACGGGGGAAGCGTGACTGCTTTTGTTGTTGGGTTTTTTTTAGGTGCTATGCATCATTTGTTAGTCATGAATGCAAGTGGTTGCAGAATGAGCATGGCAAGGCTGGGTTTCCATGGCAACTGTTTTGGGACTTAATTGCAATGCTCGTCTCGTACAATTTTTTTCTCTCCCTCCCATTTCCCTATTTGTTACTGTTAATAAGAGATCGTCTGTAAATTCTTAATATGGCAATTATATGTACAGTACTGCATATTTGTAATACCCCCCTCCCCAACCCCCCTGTTCTTGTATATAACATTACTTGAATACAGAATTGTTCATTTGTGATGTTTTGCACTCGAGATATAAAAAAAAAAAAAAATCAAAATTAAAAAGAGAAAACGACAAACTGCAACTGGTGAGAGTATGAGGTGTGAAAGTTGTATCACAGAAAAATGTATGTCATCACATGCATGGTGCGGAACCTGCTGTTTGATCTATTTATTGTGCCGTGTTTACAAAGGGGTTTTTTTTTTTTTTCTTCCTTTCCATTCTTGATTTTTTTTTTTTTTTTTTTTTTAAATCTTTTTTTTTTTTTATACACTGTACCCCTCACCGGTTCCCCGTGCTGTAGTCAGTGTTTAGCTAGTTTTAAACAACTCTGTATTTTTTGGGATGTTGTGAACATGGCGGGGGGGGTTCGCTCGTTTCTGTTGGGCGTCCTTCCACGATGTTCCCATGTGTCATGTTGAATCCATGGAGACATGCTTTCATGCAGATTCAGGTGCAGCAGGGCAGTAGATGAAGAAGACGACAGGTGTGAATTTGTTTGTTGTAGGAATCAGTTTGTCAGTGGGTTAATCAGTTTCCACAAAGCTCTTCCATACGTATATTATTCCTGAGACAAGTAACAAAACAATGGGGATGAAGACTCTTTCCCAGAAGACTTTGCTGCTTCTGACTTATCTAAGCACTATATAATTTGTTTTTTTAATTGATTGATGCTGCTTTTGTATGATTTGGCCTCTGGTTTTTACCAGGCGGCCTCATTTCCTTTTCGTTTTCTCTAAAAGATAATCCCCCCACCTCCCCTTATCATTTTTTAAAATAAATATTTTTGTATCTCCCACTTTTTTTATTTTGATTTTCCTCACAAAAGACTTCATTCTTTTGTTACTTGTTCTAAAAAAAAAAAAAAAAACTATAAGGGAGTAAAAAAATGCAGTAACTGACATTTATTATCATTCCAGCTTCTACATAATAAGGAAGAAAACATGTATTAATTGAAAAAAAAAAATAAATAAATAAATAAAGATCGTTTTCTCTACTTTTAAAACTCTCCAGAAGGCTGAAAGGCCATGAACCACAAGTTATCGGGTGCCTTCATTTGGGAAAAAAAAGAAAAAACCTTAAAAAAAAAAATCACTCTCTTCTGTGAAGAGTTTGGTACTGAACAAGGCTACTTGTAGTTTTTCTTTGTCTGTACCACAATCCCAATGCCCATTCCAGTGGCCCAGTTGATTCATGAGTTTTTTTGTTTTGTCTTTTTGTAGTCTCTTCCACCACCACACACACACACACACACACACACACACACACACACACACACAATCTCACACACACACACTCTCACACTCACACACACACACACTCTCACACTCACACACACACACTCTCATGGGAAAGACTAAGAAATCCTCTTGAACTGTCACAAAATGAAATAAAAATCCAGGGCATTATGTGTTTTGACCAGCATGTCTCGTTCTTTGTCGTCTTTGTCTTTAATTTGTCATTAAGTGAATGAACTTGAATGCAATAGAGTCTGGGTTGTGGGTTGTGGGAAACGACCACCAAGCTCCAGCCAAATGCTGTTACAACTTTGGCTGTGTGTGTTAGGTTTGTCAGTCCCTGGAGCTTGCAGGTTAGGTGTAGCTTTGACTCCACAAACCAAAACACAAACTTTTCATCATTTTAAAATCAAACATTTTCAAATAAACTTCCTTTCTAGAAGAATGAAAACCTGCACATGAGTGTTCCTAGCTCTTTATTGTATGACTCCATATCTACTTTATGACAGACTATGTTAAGACAACTGTGTGTCAGTATTTCAGTGCATAGTATTGTGATCCACACCTGCGAAGAGCTCGTGTTCACCTCTTGGAGATAAATGCTAATTTCTGTCTTTTTTTTTTCTTTTTTTTTTTAATGTAGACATCAAATTACTCACATTTGATCAGTTAAAATATATATGAAGTTCAAGTGAATGGCATAAGTGCTGTAACCATGAAACAAATTCATAAGTAAGTAAAATTTGGCATACATGTAGCAGCAATGCCTAAGCACTGGATATACACTCCAAACTTGTTCTGACTTCTCAGCTCCTGAAAAAGGCCAGCCAGGAACACTTGCTGTTTACCTGTGGTTCCTATTCACCGAAGTAAACACAAATTGGGTTGGATAAGAGATGACATTTAAATGTAAATTCTACATTTTAGAGGAGGAAAGGAGGAAAAGACGAAAGTCGATAAGAGCTGGAAAATAAATGAGTCTAACTCCCAGAGAGAGAGATTGCCTTTACCATGCGTCTGACTTGATCATATTTGGATCTTTGCTTGGTAATTGCTTGTTCCAAAAAAAAAAGTAGAAAGAGAAGAAAAGTGTAAATGTAAAAAGTTTTTAGACGTGAAAGAAGGTGATATCAGCTCTTAGCAAAGTTTGCACCTCAAAACAAGAAGGTTGTGCAAGACTGATATATAGTAATAAATCTGGCTGTAGTCTTGTTCCAGGTTCAAGAGTGCAGCAAGATGTAAAAGCAAATAAGTTGTTTGGCAGATAAAGAAAGCAATTAAGTACATTCTAGAGGTGGTAAAGGAAAGGAAAATAGCCAGGTTGTTTGTGTCAGATTCTCTATGTGAAGTATTTTTTGTAAGTTTGCATCCTCTGAAAAAAGGTATTTTAAAGTAGAGATATTAGTGACCTGCCCGTCTGAAGATTGTCAGACATCTGAACTGGTGCTGAATAGAAGGTTAAGTTTGCTCATTAGTTTTTCCAGTGTAAAATCAGCTGAATTTGCTGTAATAGGTTTGATAATATTAATATTACTCACAGGCCCTAAAAGTTGCGTCTTATATGAACATATCAAACGACAAAAGAGATGGAAACCTGGACCTTATTTTGTTTCGTTTTTTCACCTCTGAATCAGACACTCTGATTGGCTGTGACAGCACCCAATCGAATTGAGTGACGTGCTGTAGACGTCACAAGCAAAGAATGCGGATGAGTATCAATCAATCGATAAACTCACAGAGAAAGCAGCAATACCATCCAAACAGTAAGAATACTAACTTTTAATATTAGTGTTTCGGTGGAAGTCAGTGACTCACACGGGCTTGTTAGAAAGATAAGATTATCCAGCTTAAGGAGAAAAAAACAGCACGCTCTACCTCAAACGGTCGCGGAGCAATGACGCTGTAAAGACAAAGTGAAATTTGAAAGTATAAGCTCCCATGGGTCTAAGGGGGTTGAGGAGGAACCTGTTCGAAATACACAAATGAGAAATTACCCCAAAGTTGACATCAGTATATTCCCCTGTATAAACACTGACTTTTTAGAAAGCAACAGTTTGTCGTTGGCCAAATCGTGGACATCTCTGTATACCTCATGAGTTTACCTGTGCCAGGTGCTCTTTGTCTTTTTTAACTACAACAGTTGTCTGAACCGTTCTGCCAATGTCCAGTTAAACTTTGGACATATTCACTATTTTCTGCAATTAGAAATCTTGTATTACAGGGCAACTTAACCAGAGTTGTTGTTGGCAGGTAAATGATTTTTTCTATTCACTTCCTACTGCCATATTTCCCCAGATAATCTGGTTTCAAAATTGTTGGTATAAAAAAAAAGTAAACAACTTGTTATGCGTTTGACATCCAGACCTCTGTTGGTTTCAGATCACCACACATCAGTCTTCAGATTTATAAGTAATTATATCCAGGAAAAGTAACATTATTTATACAGATTTTGTATGTACCATAGAGCTCCACTGTTGTCCAAAAACTATTATAAACACATTAATCACAAGGATATTTCCAAGAATGGCCTGTGCAGTTTGGTGCAATGTATAAGGGAAATAGAGAAAGTGTTAGTTGCTACAGTTGTGGTAGTACATGCTCATCTTTATGCCTCCACGCCGGCGACAGCCATATTGTTTTCGGGTTGTCTGTACATCTGTACCTCTTTCTGTCTGTCTGTCCCATTCTTGTGGACACGATATCTTAGTAACAGCTCGATGGAACTTCTTCAAATTTGGCACAAACATTCACTTGGACTCAAGGATGAACTGATTATATTTTGGTGGTCAAAGGTCAAGGTCACTGTGA
Source organism: Seriola aureovittata (assembly GCF_021018895.1). Classification (NCBI taxonomy): domain Eukaryota; kingdom Metazoa; phylum Chordata; class Actinopteri; order Carangiformes; family Carangidae; genus Seriola; species Seriola aureovittata. The sequence goes on from NC_079375.1 coordinate 5,314,833, forward strand.
CCCCTCAAAACACGGTTTTGGGGGCGTCGTGTGGCGTAGTGGTCTAAGCAGGCGCCCCATGTGTAGAGGCTACAGTCCTCGCTGCAGTTGGCCCCGGTTCGAATCCCGCATCGGAGGGCCTTTCGCTGCATGTCATTCCCCCTCTCTCTGCCTCCCCGTTTCCTGTCTCTCTCCACTATACTGTCCAATAAAGGCATGAAAAGCCCCAAAAAATATACTTAAAAAAAAACACGGTTTTGGCCTTGTGAATGTGATATTTCGAGAACTCGGAGGCATACAACCGTGAGGCGGTAATTGTAGTTGAGTTTTGTAGTAGTAGGTAAGTGAAAAATAGTTGCATTTCTGCATTTCCTAGAAAAACTACCAGAAATCCTTCATGACTTTGCAAAACTTGTGTTCATTGACATCAGTGATATTTGTTGCTGTGTAAGCTCTGCTGCTGTAGTAAATGAAAGCTTGGTGATGCCAGCCAGTCGGTGCTTTGAGCGAAGTTATTTTCTATAGAGCACAATCAAAGCTGAAAAGAGCGGGGCACAAAAGATGCTCTCAAACCCCGGCCTCATTATCTGTGCTCTTGGCCTGCATGTATACTGACTTTATCTCTCCCGGCCACCTTTATATCTTCGTCTATAGTCACTGCTTTCAATTACCAGGCAGAGCCCTAATGAACAGCAGATACACTCGGTGGAGATGTTGTGGACTGGCAGACTCATTAAAAGCTGATGACTCAGAGGGCAAATAGGGATGATCAAGGTTGTCTGCAAACGCCTGATCACTTTGACTCAATAGCAGTCTGGTTTCTAAGCCCACTCACAATGTGGAGTGTTTCACTCCTTGTTCTTTGATTTGAAAGTGGAGTATCCATCGCTACTCGTCTGTCTCTCCAGTAATCTTGCAGCACATCAGGAATGACGGCTTGCGTCTTCTGGACTGTGCATATGTGAATTTAATGAGTTGTTTGCTACTCTCTGTCTTACAAGTTCTCTGAGGTTTTATAATGTAATCAGTAAAAACAAAAGAACATTTACAATTTGTTGTAACAACACAGTCAACTAGGATGCCTGATTCATCTCATTATGTTTGCCTTGAATGCATAGTCAAATGTTTGCAGAAGGAAATGCATACCAGATAGTGTGAGCTCCAACTACAAGAACTAATTATGTATCTGCAGTGAGGTACAATTTGTTGTCTGTAATAGCTGTGTTAAGAAAAAAAGAAGTAATGGGTAGGAGGTTTCTGAAGCTATTCGACCATCCGACGAGCACTTTTAATGAAGTACACCGGTGTCTTTAGGTTGGCAGAATAGTTCAGTCCCAGCTACAGCGTATTGTCTACCAGTGGCAGTGTACTCTGTTGTGTCAAAGTACAATGAAACCTTTCAGATAATGAGAGAAAAACTTGAAGGAATCTCATGGGCAATCTGGGCCACTGCAGCAGCAAATGAAGTGATACAAACCAAAGTAAAAAAAGTAATTTAAATGATAATAGATGCAAACATCACACCACTTCTATTATAATTTAAACTTTAAATTGAATGTAAGGAGTATCAAGAGCAGCAGCTAGAAGCCTTCACCCCCAACTCTAAAGAGTGAAGACATAGTAACTCTGAAGACAGAGAGCCCAAGAAGTGATGCAATTGTGAGTGGAAAGGGGAAAGAAGAGAGAGGGGCTTTGTGTTGTTTTAAAAAAGAAAATACAAGTTCAGCATCAGGGGAGGGTGGTGATGATGCGTTGGTGTTAATTTTAATGCAGTTGCTGGTCTTATGTCAGACTGGTCTGACTAGGACATAACCGCACACCTGCAACACGTGTCATGTTGTGAAGTTACATTCACATGTTTCTTTTCTCCAAAATTAGAGTCAGGGATTTTGTTAAAAAGTCTCTGTGTACCGTCTGAAAGCATCATAATTCAGGATATGACCGGGAACACTGTGCCTCTTTTCTTTTGTGTGAGTGTTTTTTCTTTTTTTTAACTTAGTAAAAGAGTACAAACCGAGGCTCGTGTCAGTCCGACCACAGAACAAAACTCAATTATGAGTTTTTGATAGTGTCAGCAGAAACTGTCCAGAAAGCAAGTCTGTGGTAAGGGAATCCTAATTTCACAGCCGCCCACGTGCTCCGCTTCTATAGATCTCATATTACCCTGGATCCCTGGAGGGGAGCAGGATGAAGACAGCATTGTTGGTTACACAATTGCATTATGTCTCTGTTAGTGTGTGTGTGTGTGTGTGTGTGTGTGTGTGTGTGTGTGTGTGTGTGTGTGTGTGTGTGTGTGTGACATAGAGAGAAAGTGGGGGGTGACAGAGAAGGCGAGAAGGGAGATATTTTTATGTAAACTTGTTAATTCAAGGTGTGAGAGATGAAAGAAAGCGTGACTGTGTGTGAGAGAAATGACCGCATTATTTATGTATGAGCTTGCTCATTCAAGCTGTGAGGTGTGTGCGGTAGCTCTGGTAATGTTTTTCTTTCTTTCTTTTTTTTGGCAATTCTTTTTTACAAAGGGATTATGTTAGGTCTTGTTTTCACTTCATCTGTCTTTTCCTGTTTTGTGGTTTTGTGCACAAGCCTCCTCATTGTCTCCAAATGAGGTCTGACACAGTCCAAACCACATTACATTTCACAAAAATATGACAACATACCATAAATTCGAAAGCATGCTAATAACATTTGACCAATTAGCTAGCCTCGGTTTGGGTTAGCATAATCAGATGTTTCGCAGACTAAACTGTATGAAGTCTTGAAATCTTCCTGTTGACTGCTCTTTGGTCAGTGCTATAGATGTTTCCTTCCAACTGGTTCACACATTGCTAAAGACTTTACTAGTTGTTTGTGTATTCAAATGGCTCCTTTTAGTCAGTCAACACCAGGGTATTCAGTTTATTATCATATATGACCAACAAGGCAGGGAAGTCTGAAAGTATTAAGAGACAGGACAACTTCTAACTTTAACTCTTGGCAGTATGAACAATATATAGAGCTTATTTCGTCTTCATACCCCTCGGCTGAACTCACTTTGAACAGTTTTCAGTAGAACTACCTCCTACCAAGTAATTATTCCCTATTAAATCTGATTATTCACAGTAATGGGAACATTGTTATTGGAAAGAGGTGTTTTTTCAATGCTTTCAGCACTAAAAATGAAATTCCATTAACCTTGTATCAGCATGCAGGCAGAAATATTGGAGACAAAACCTTAGCAAATAAAACCAAAACTACCTGCATAGCTGGATACAACTTGGTGAAAATAAATTCTCATGTTCATCAGGTATTGGTGTATCTCAGAGACGGTCCTTATCAAACTCACATTTGTTCCACAGCACCACACTCCAATGTGTTTTTGATGCAATACATTTTTAAAGTCGTAACATGAGTGTCCTGATTCACTCTGTCAAAGCTGAAAGGTTTTGGTTCTCAACTGAAATACATCTTTTCCTGGTGGCGTGTACAAAAAAATGTAAATGCCAAATGGTTTTGATAATGTGTACCGTGTATTACATCTACAACAAAATTTTAATACCAATTGATTAACCAATTGACAACAAAAGGTATTAAATTGAACAAAAGCTGAAGCTTTCCCTTTCATAGTTTGCATCAAAGGTTTTGCATAATTTTGCACTAATCTATTGTAGATAACAATGTAAATAACAGACTGTTGTAAATCCCAATAGATATGACCTTGTATCGACAAATATGATCAGTGATTTGTATCTCGACCATAAATAAGTAGCAGGTTTCTAAGGCAACAATAGCAACTGTATTTTTGTTTACCCATGAATGATACAGGTCACTCTGTATGGAGGCTGGACAGCCCATCCATTACATTTCAAGGGGGGGGGGTCTGGCCCACGGTTAAACCTAGTTGCTGATCCCTTCTCTACACATTTCATTCATATCGTTTGTTCAAAGGCACATCAGCAGCACGCTCACTTTTTGGTGTGTGCATCTAACCAGCAGCTCCTCAGCAGAACCAGCAACTTCCTGAACTAAATTATATTTTAATCCCAGAGGATTACATAACCCCACATGTGTTCAGGGACAAAAGAATTCTTAGTGGAAACAGTGTGAAGTAGGAAGGCGACAGCAAGCGTGGAAAATCCAATTGTAGCCCAAGTGTGTGTGTGTGTGTGTGTGTGTGTGTAATTTACAAATGAAGGGAAAAGCTCGGGAGAAAGTGAACTGCAGGGATTGTTGATAACTGGCACCACCTAGTGGTTAAATTGTGTTTCTAATATACTGTACACTATGTAACAAAACGTAGGCTACATTTCTAATAGTTTTATTCTGTGTACATTTATTGTGCAGGATTTGAAGTTGTACTAGCATGAGAGCATTTGGACTGATTTAGAAACATGAACATATAATGATCCTCAGATTTGTAATTCTTATTAAAAGAATAGCCATCCTTAACTTTTTGTGTGTGCAGCATGTATAAATCAGCCATGTTTAATGTGCTGGCATTCATGGCTTTCATGAACAATTAGTATGAAATATTAATGCATCAATAATCTTGGCAGTTTGTATCCGCGGTACAGACTTGAGACTTGTGCTCGAGTCAGATTTAGGTCATAAAATGAGAACTTAAGATATTCAAGTGTGAATTGTGACATGTACCCTGACCCTGTAATTATACAAAATAAGTCAGACAGTGACAGGGAAGCCTTTCATAGCCATATGAACTTATTTAACTATAGGCCTACACTGAAAGTACATAGTATCATACGTAAAAGACTTAAAAAAACATATAAAAACATAAAACATTTCACTACAATATACACGTCCTTATTTTTTTTTATTGAGTCTTATTAGTGAAAGCAATGGCATGTAGCCAGCATACATAAAATAAAAGGACAGAGTCGCTGTTGATCTGATTTTACCTTTATTTACTCAGGGTGGAGGAATCAAGCGTCCATTTAAAGTGTTTCTCAGGAACTCTCTGCTCCACACTCACACTGCCGTGCACTGTTGCAGAACAGCCACAGACGTGGTTTGTTAGATATTGAGCAAATACACTGAAATATTTAGAGGTTAGGTGTCTTGCTCAAGTGGAAAACCAACATCTAACTTCAAAGATGTTTCTTATGATGGTAAAACTTTTGCTGTAACACATTTTACCTCCTTCTCTCTATTTTCTGAATACATAAGCTTTAAGTGACAACACAAAATCATTAGGATCTTTACATTAGAGGTGAATGGCAGCTACTGTGTTCAACTGGCTCATTTTGTGTACTGTATGTCTTCAATGGACTGAAGAGATCATCTTGTGTTGAGGAGCAGTAGAACCAGAGCAAATAATTCAACGTTTCCCCTGAAACTTAAATGCTGATTTGTATAAAGCATATAAATATTAAAATATTATATAGGGCCAAATAGGTAAATTACTATGTTCAAATTAAGGTTTCTGCTGTTCACAGTAAGATGTAGTGAATTAAAAACATATACTGTAAATTCATAGTCAAAAGATGCTTGCTACTGTCAGTACATTCAAAAAACCACAGTATCCAAAGGCCTGTTTCAGCCATAGTAATATGTAAACACATTATAACAACTAAAAACAAATAATAGAAAAACATCTGAAATCACTGCAATGTGGAACTAAACTGATAATATCTAAAAACAAATATATTAAAAACTCCTTTGTAATGTTTTCTTGTTTATGGCAGACAAAGAAAAACAACAAAGTCATATATAATTATCATGATCATGCACTGTCACTATAAACATCTGCTTCTAAACCCTAAATTAGGATTTTTAAGTATATGAATTCTGGATGTAAACATACAGTAAAATCTGTCAACATCACTTTAATAACAGATTCTTGAAAATGCTAGTTTTCTGTTTATAGTTTAACATAATTAAATCATTTACAGTGTCAATACACATTTTACTGTCACACAGTCAGTCCTCGTGCCAAGAACTCTGTCAGTAAGTGATGAAAATGAAATGGAATAAAAAATAACGAAGAAACAGTTGACACAATGAAAATAACAGCAGTCACAACCTCTGAGAACAGAGGTTAGAAAACCACCTCTGGCATCCTGTTGTAATTTAAAGTTCAGTTATCCAGCCATGCAGACATTAATATGGTGGTATTTATGTCTGCATTCATTTCTACTGGAAGTATGGACATGGAAATTTAGTCCCAAATACTTGCTCAGAATAGTTCACAGACCTCACTATCATCAATGTTTTTATACTGAAAACTTGTAACAGGAAAAAATGCTTTTAGTAAGACTCGATCATATTAGGTTGACAGCAGACCAATTTTCAAAATATTGTAAAACAGACTGTCTCCCTGGCTAAGTGAGATAATATGTGTTAGTATATTGAGTGGACTGACCCTTTAAATTTCAGTGAAAATGTCTTTACAATCCAGCTGGACTGTCAGTGACACCTCAGATCCCTAATTACCAGATCATTTACAGCACGGCTGCATGTATGACTATCATGTAGATTTTTAGAGGAACAAGTAGCAGAGAGAAGCCAGTGAATGGACATGTAAGAAAGAGGTTTACTTAAGCTGAATGTAGTGGAGTTAACCCACCTGGTGACCACTTTTTTTCACTGGGTTTAAGAAGTGAAGATGGAACATTGAAAATACAACATTTCAAAATGTTGAAGTCTTTGACACATTCATCTGATAGTTAAAAATCGGAGTCGACACCTCAGATCCGATTGGACATCATCCTGGTGTTCAGTTTCAGAAAGAACGACTTCAGCTTGCACAGCCGGCACCTTGTCTTCTTCCTCTTCTTCTTGCTGTTCTTGCCTTTCTTGTATACCCCTTGATATTTTCCCTCCTCGCCCTCCTCTTCCTCCACCCAGGGCACCCAGGCGCCGCCGTGCTCGTTGGGATTGGCTCGAGGGTCGTCAGGGGGGAAGTAAACTGGAACGGCTGTTTGGTTGTAGTGAGCAAGCCGGGCCAGCAGCTGTTGGACCACATCTGGCCTTTGGTCTGCCATGTCGTGCCGCTCATACGGGTCGCCTGTGATGTTGAACAGCCAGATGTTTTTGTGGTAGGAGGATTTGTAGGAAGACGAGAGGGTGCGTTCAAGGTTCCACCAGCGACCAGGGAGAGTGGCGAGTACCTGAGGATCAGAATTTTAATCGTGATGATTAATTCATGATCAATTTGAATCAGAGTAAAAATAATCCTACAAACATTGGTCTAAATGTGTTACAATACCTGTGGGGGGACCCAGTCTCCATGGCCTGGGTCTCCTGTTAGCAGCTTCCAGTCCCCGACTCTGATAGCAGCCTGGACTGATGTGTCCCACACCGGCTGGGATAACTGAGGCCTAAACTGGGGCACTGGATGGGATGACATCGGCTGGGACGTGTTCTGGTATTGGGATAACATCCTCCTGGACTTAGTCTTTAAATGTAATCTGAGCTGTGGATATTGGATCTTGGATTTTGGCTGAGGTGATCCTGACCCTGACAAGTGCTGCTTCTGGGACGACGCCCGCTTGGATTTTGTCCTTAAACGTGACTGAACCTGAGGCTGAGATCTGAGTCGGGACATTCCTGACACTGATGGAGCACCACTGGAGTGGGACTCCTGATGAGGCCTGTAGTGGGACAGGAACTGATGCTGGTAGGCTTTGGTCTTGGGTTTAGGTATGGGCTTTGATTTTGGGAGGGGCTTATGCTTCAGTTTGGGAGGGGGCTTGGATTTAGGTCTGGGTTTAGGTTTAGCAGCATGATGGGAAAATGTCTGAGGTTTCTTGGTGGTTTTTAACCTGAACGCTGACTTTTGCTTTGGTTGCTGCCTCAGAATTTTCTTCTTCTTCTTCTTTGGCTTCTTAAATGTTGGACCTTTTGATGAGTGTACTGATAAAAAAACACACAAATGACACATATAAAGAAAACACTCCTTTAACCTTTGCTTTCAGCTTTTCTGATGCTGTGTGAGTTTACTTTTAGTCCTTTTTTATATCACTTAGTTTTCTGTAAGGGCTGCTGGTGCTTACATGCTTCCTTCCTTTATATCTACATTTCTGTCTTCACTCCTTTTGGCACTATATGTCTCTCTTTTGCTGTCACTTCCTTTGAATTATATATTCCTTCTTTTTTCCTGTTTTCTTTGCTTGGGTTTATTATTTCACTAATTCCTTTCCTTCTTTTCTTGTCTTCCTATTATGCAAATTGTCATGTGCTTTATATAACCTACCTACTAAGTGTGCACAAATGAAACTGGTGCTGTTATAAAGGCAAAAGGTGGTCTCAACAAATATTGATTTGATTTAGGTTTTTCTGTTTACTACACCTTGTTTTGCATTTATTGATAAATAAAAACTATTCACGGAATCATTCCTTAAACCTTTGCAAAGTACTGTATACAGTTCATTACTAATATACAGGACTACTGAGCAGACTCTATCCGCTGATAGAAGACATGAGATGTGGTTGAAAGCTTAATCTAAGCAATTTTTTTCCAAGCTCAAGATTTCATACTTAAAAATAATACTGTTTATTTCAGAGACATAAAATGTCAGAACAAGTAAAATACACTTGCCTTTGAACTATCCTGCTTTTCACTGATACTGTTACTGTTTCCACTAAAAATAACTGGTGCTCTGTAACCCGAGTAAACACCTGTAATACCTTTACCTTTACAGTGGCTGTTGAGTACAACAACGTTTGATGTTTTCCTGTTAGTTACCTGAGGCGTCCTCTGTGCCCACGTCCCAGGTCGTGGTTTGAACTGGAGGTTTGTGCAGGGGGTCGATGTTGTGAAGGATCTCCTGACGAGGTGACTCCTTCCCTTCGCTGATGGTGGGCCAAACATCAAAACCATCCAGGCCCTGACTCTGAGGAGGAGACAAGTACATACATCACAAAGAATACAAAGCAAGGTAAGGAAAGGTCTCTTTTTATGAGTGAAAGAAGATACTATGAAACCAGAATGTTGCCAGAAGAAGTACTTGTACATTCACCACACAGGAGTAAATAATTACAAATTCCCTTTGGTAACAAAGGCTACAGAGTGTCTGGATGAGTCAGATACTGTATGTGTGCTGATTGGTAATAGTCTTGCTCATCTGCTTCTCCAATGGAAACCTACTTTCATATGAAGCCAATAAAGCTTTTTGGGAGCTGAACACACACTGCACTGACTTGCCAATGAAAGAAATTTATGTCTGATCTAAGCACAAAGCGTGTATTAAGCCAATGTTTGGGAAAAGTGCACTCATCGCAATAAGTCAAGAGCACATTTATCTACATGACAGTCAAGTAATGAGAGTTTTACAGTAGCATTGTAACCTGAACTTCAGTAAAGTCTGAAGCCATATCACTGCTGACTGTGACAACAAATAAACTCATCCATTGAGATAAAATCAGTAGTGGATACAGAGTCAGTCAAGTTACTACAGAGCAAATTATAGCAGACAACTGGAAAAAAAAACATACAGAACCCTGAATCCAGTCGACTCTGAACAGGTTTACAGCGACATGAGTGCTTATATTGGTAGCTTGGATGTCCATGGTGAGAAATGCATCCTTATCTCTGGTCTGTTTTGCAGCACAATAAAAAATGGTCCGGTATCTGACCTTTACTATCTAACAGTCAATGTAAAGACAGGCCTGAAGATAAGCATCAAAGCCAAAAGCACATTCAAAAGTCCTAAAAAGGGTAAGAAATAGCAAGAATGCAACACATATGTTGTTATAGGAAAGTACCGAGCTCCACTGACCTGGCTGATGTTTCCCCCGGCCAGGCTCACCAGCGTGGGGAACCAGTCAGTGATGTGGAGCAGAGCTTTGGAGACGCGTCTCCTGCGTCTCAGCAGAGGACTGTGTACAAATGCCACACCGCGGACTCCGCCCTCCCAATATGTACCCTGAAAACACAGCAATGAAGTTAATTTGTTATAAATATGTTAAAATAAATTTCTTAAGTGCATGAAACTGTGGCAGAAATACAGTTCGTTAATGATACCTTACGGCCTCGCAGTGGCCAGTTGCTGCCTCCTGTAAACGGCTGGGCACCGTTGTCCGTGGAGTAGATGATGACACTGTTCTTGTAGTATCCGTACTTTCTGAGGGCGTAGGTGACGTTTCGGACCGCTTCGTCCACTGTGGAAACCATGGCGGCAAACTTTCTCCTGGCAACGTTAGCCATGTCACGGTAGGGGTAGATGTAAGGCTTAGGAGGCTGTAGAGGAGTGTGGACTGCCTGGTGGAAACATGTTCTCACAGTTTAGAGAAATACAGTGAGCTTTTCAAAGTTCTGAAAAGGGAAGCACCTTGATTCTTAGATAAACTGTATAATCCTTACCAACTATGTTATAGTTATTTCATAAGGTTTTTTTTTATGTTAACTCATGTTCCTCAATTTTCTCATCTACCTCTACTTCAGTTAGTGATGTCTTAAATTTCCCAGAATGGCCCACGGCACTAATTCATGGTGCATATGTTGGAACGCCTTAACAGGGAAAATAAAACAGCCCTTTATTTTGCTGCTCCTTGCCAGGACATTGGCTATATTTTCTCGAATCCCCCCTAAGCTGAAAAACTTTTAATCAAATGAGCACAGCTTCCCACAAAGATCGAGAACAAACAAATATCTCTTCTTCTCTTTTTCTTTTGAGTTACAACGCTTTTAACATCAAGTTACATTTTCTGTGTGGCGTGCTTTTAATTTAACGGTTAGAGTCCGTATGAGCCAAACGGTCTCTAAATTAGTTTCTGATGCTCATAGACAGGCAAACAAACACTTTAATGTGGCCTCTGTGTTTTTCCAACTTCTCTGACAGCTCACATCCAGACATAAACTAACGCAGCGTCAAAACACATGTCGGGCTGTATTGTATCTGACCTATTTTATGCAGCTATTCATGAATAAAAAGTTTTCTCTCTGTATGATGGTTCAACATGCTCTCATTGACACATTTCTGATGTATCAGACTTTAGCGTGATACCTGGAGGGAGAGCAGCAGGAAGAGCGGCCTGTCTGCAGGGTCGTGACTCTCGAGGATCTTGCGAGCTCTCTGAGTGAACAGCGTGGTGGAGTATTTCCCTTCCTGGCCCCACGCCACGCCCTCGTCATCATGAAGATCATACCCGCACAACCCTGGGCCATCACAGGACCCATAACTGGAGACAGATGGAGAAATGTGAGTTATTGAAATACTGAGTATAAAGACAGAAAGCGAACTGCCAAACTTAGTAATTCTAATAGTAATAAATTTACCTGTAGTAATCCACACTTCCTGTTAAAGAGCCAAAGAAAGTGTCGAAACCCTTTCTGGTGGGCAGGCATGCTCTCCTGAAGGGAAAGTGATAAAGTAAACTGAGCTCCACATTTCCATCATGTTGTTAGACACGTGCAGCGTACAGAGGTATTAAGGCACCCTGTGGAGCTTTGTTCTAGGTCTATTAACAGTCTCAGTTTCTCAACAAAACACATTGTGTCTAACCACGAGGCCCAAGCAAAGTGTTGATGAATTCCCTTCCTTTTAAAAGATTTGCAAAACCGCCTTTCTATGCATAGGAGGCTTATTGTTTTCGGGGTTGTACGTGCGTCCATCCGTCTTGGACACTGTATCTCAGTAACGCCTTGACAGAACCTCTTCAAATTTGGCACAAACATTCACTGGGACTCAAGGATGAACTGATTGGATCAAAAGTCAAGGTCACTGTGACCACACAAAACATGTTTTTGGCCTTGTGAATGCGATATCTCCAGAACTCTTCAAGGGAATCCCTTAAAATATGGCTCAAACGTTCGCTTGGACTCAAAGACAAACTGATTAGTTTTGTGGTCAAAGGTCAAGGTCACGGTGACCTCAGAAAACACTTTTAGTCGTTACTCAAGACTTCACACAGAAATTATGACAAAATTTCACACAAATGGTTCATATTTTATATGACACTGGATAAAAGTTGTGTAACCTGAAACTAGTCTGAGTGGCGGAGACAGACAGCCGCGAGGCGCTGATTCTAGTTTTTTGTTGTGCTTGTCGTCTTCCCTGTGTTCGCATATTACAATCAGCGATCAGTGGAAGAGTGTGAAATCATTTACAGGTGAGAAACATAAATCGCGTCACCTGTGTCCTCTTGCTTTGTGAACCCACTCATCATAACCCTGCTCTATAGTGCTGCTTGTGGCCCAGAATCCCCACAGGGTACCTTTAACCTTCAAAACAAACAAAAAAATACAATATATACAGTGGGTCAGCTCTATTTATTCACCTTATTACCAACTCTTTCACAGAGCTGCAGCGATAGCTCACAAACTGCTTTATTAGGCTCTCCTTATTCTAATGTAACACCCAGCCCCCTTTTACTGGTGGTCTGACTGAATTCAAACAAATGACACTAATTTTGATTGTTAGACCCTTTCGCTGGATTTGGACATAAAAAACAAACTGCTTACAAAGTGTGAAGATATCATATTTTTGAGGTTGTGTTTTTATGCTCAGTTGTGGATTATTTTTACAACATGCCATTCTTTTTGAAAATGACCACAATAACTGACAACACGAGTCAAATCTATTCATATTCACATCCTACATTACGCCTGCTCACACTGAGCAGCCTGGCAGGTGAATGAGCTTATAGCTGAGCACAGAAATGATCATCTGATGATTAATATGTTCATATTTGTGAAACTCATAGCACAAGCAGTCTGAGTTCTACGGGTCGTGACTCTGGAGGTTCAACATAGCGGCTGCATCCCACGTGTGAAACAGTGTGTGATGAAAGGCCGGGGACCCAGACTGAACTTAAGGTGTCGGTATGTTTCAACCGCCGTGTTTGTTGGATGGTTGAACAGCATCTAAACCCCCCCCCTCCCCCTACGCCTTTCCAACAGCAGATTAGGGGGGAGATGGAACTTGTTCTTTCATTGTTCACACCATTATTCCTCTCACTTTTTGTGTGTACAGCCAAGAGCAACACTATAAATGCCCTTGAGGAAATAATTATCCCCATCCGAACATCTATCACATCCTCCCTTTTCAATGACAGCAACCTTTTCACCCCCAATTCAAGTGTGGCTGTTACTGATCGATCATCAATCGGCATCAACTAAATGATAAAATATCAGACTTTTGAGCCTCTGATTTCTTCTTCTTCTTCTAAATCATAATTTATTTGTTAATAGTGACAAAACATTGAAAACACCTAGTCATAATCAGCCATACTAACACCCGTACAGTCTCCGTCTCACCTGTAGAAGCCTAGGTGCCACTTGCCGACCATATGTGTGGTGTATCCGGCCTCTCTGAGCCTCTCAGGCAGCGTGTCCATGTGTGAAGGCAGACAGCTCGGCTGCCTGGGTCTGATAATGGAGTGCTGTAGTCCAGTGTGGATCTGATATCTGGGGGGGGGGGGGGGGGGGGGGGGCTTGTTATTGTTATGCTTGTTATGCTCACACACAGGATTTACTGTTAGGCCTCACAACAGAACCAGGGACTCATTTATTCTCAGGTTGCCTAATCAATAATCAGATTATTCAGAGCAGCTACCTCATTTGAACCAGAGCCTCAGACTCAATAACTCCTCTGCTCTCTGGTCAGCGTCCACGTCTTTTGTGTCAGACCGATCTGAAGGGTTTGACTTTAACTTCTTTCTTTAATTTCATTTGATCTAGCTTCATTTTTAATAATCACTTTCTCTTCACCTGTTTCTTGTGCCTCTCCAACACATGAATTTACTTCCTGAGGATCGATAAAGTCTTGAACTAATAATCACAACATGCTGTAAAAAGGTGTTGAAAAATAGCCTGAAACCATCTGTCTGTCAAACCAGAGTAAAATAAGACCAGAGTGTATAAATCAGTGCCCAAAGTATTTGTCAGATGATGGTTTAAGTCATTTTTAGTGAAAACTTTTAAACATTTCCTGGTTTCAGTGTCTAAAATTTGCAGATTTGCTTTTTGTCCCTGTTTTATGTTTCTGTAAATTGAGTATTTTGGGATTTAGGACTGTTGGTAAAACAAAAAAGAAGTAATAAAACTTTATTCTTTATCTATTTTCTGATAAAAATGATAAAAGTAAATAATTAAAAAAAAAAAATGCAAAAGACTCATTGAAAATACAAATGATCATAACCTACAGCCCTACAACAAATACTACTGCTGTACAGTTTTATATTAAAACATGTTCAACAGGGTTAAAAAAGAAGAAAAAAAACAAAAACAAGAAAAACAAAATCAATGTGGCTTTAACTCAAGAATATCAAATATTTTATTGATCACCAATGACCACAGATATATATTCAAAATCCAGCACGCTGTCTAGAGTACTCTGTATAACAGGCATTCGGACACATTGCCCACGTTTGATGCAGGAGGTCAGTAAAGAGACATCAGTACCTGCCAGTGATGAGCTGGCTGCGTGACGGCGTGCAGATGGGCTGGACGTAGTAATTCTCCAGCGTCACGCCCTCCGCCGCCAGTTTGTCCAGAGTGGGAGTCTTGATGGTTGGGTTATGGTAGCCGATGTCATTGAAGCCCTGTGACAGAGTCATGGAGGCATTAATGAGCTCTGTTAATTGTTTCATTATGGTTGTCATTACAAAAGTTACACACTTTGTAATTCCTGTCCGGTTCTTTATATCCTGGAACCATTTCCAGCTCTATGTATTTATTTGTTTACACCACCGACCACCAGGCGGAGATAAGTGAGATAACTGATGGAGGTTAAGGAGGTCAAGGCAATCAGGTTCAGGTGTGTTGCTGCTCTGTGTGAGAGGCAAACAGTTTCTCACCGTGTTCAGACCTTGCTGTTACCGTACCATGCGTAGTTTATGGTATGTACCTTTCTTGGAACATTTGTTTTATTTCATGTGAAAACAATATTCGACAACAAGCTGTCTGGACCTGTATAAACTGGTAATTCTATTGGAAGCATGTAGCATTACTCAACCTGACAGCAGCCCCTCGGTGGCTTTTTGACAGCAACAATTAGTCACTATAATGCAACCGGTTTTGCTAACCTGAAGTTATGAATATGTTATATCTGTAATATTTGTTTTCATGCTATAGATGCTGTAACTTTCAAACTTAAATTCATGTTCAAATTGGTTGTAAAGATCACATGCTAACACGCATCAGAGCTCGCCATCTCTCTATTGTATCTAAGCTGGGACCAGCAGATATTTGTCATATTTTCCTTTAAAAATGACTGTAATGATTAACTGATTATCAAAATAGCTCATTCATTTTCTTTCCATTGACTAATTTTCAATTGCTTTTGACTTGGCACACTTTGCCATAATGTTAAATTACAAATGTTATCCTTTTGGGACCCTATAATTTGTAGTGCACAATATGCATGAAATCATCTGTTCTTATATAAAAATCGTGTCATATATTTGAAGTTTAACAACTTGTAATGTGTACAATGTAATTGCTGCTATCGACATGATCAGCCAAATTCGAGATTTGAGAAAACACACTCTCACACCGGCTCGTTCACACACACACACCTGGTCGTCCGTGAGGATGAATATGATGTGCGGCTGGTTCTTCTGCTTCGGTTCTGTCTCATCATTCTGAGTGTTTCTGTCGTTGTGGTGCTGCCACTGGTTTGGTTCGGACCTGTGGGCACACAGGCCGTCCAGGCTGAAGAGAACACTGAGCACAGTCAGAGCCAGAGCAGCGGCGGCAGCCTGCATCTTTACTACAGGAGCCCTGCAGGCAACAAAAAGAGAAAAGAAAAAAAACATAACAATGCAGCGAGAACGTCTATGAACCAGGGAAGTATAGCTCAAAAATGTTTGAGTCGGCACAAATTCACACAAGCATGCCATCGCTGGATGACTAACTGTAGATCATAAAACCACATTTGAGATGGACTTGCCAACTTGGCTGTAACTGTGATCTGAAACACATCCATCTGCTAGAGAGGGAGAGCGAAAACTCTGAGGAGGGCCTTTTAACCATTTATAATCTTTGGAACTGAGAAATAACAATAAAAAATGATGAAATTATTGGCGGTGCCTGAGAGAGCAGAAACAGAGCAGTGCAGGATTCAAGACTAGGTGACGACTCTCACTGTATTTTATAGAATCTCTTACATAACACAATGCACCGTACTTACTGTATTTTACATGTACAGTGACATCTAATGCTGCTTCATACCTCAGCTTCAATACAATTCACAGGGACAGAATTTACTTTTTACTCACCTACATTTGATATACAGTAACTGTATCTCCAGATTAAGATTTTCAACAAAAAACAATAAGTCTATCAAATGTGATGCATTTTTGAAGATTAAGTCGGTGGTTCCCAACCTTTTTGGCTTGTGACCTCTAGTTGAGGCCTAACTATTCAAGGCCTTTAAGAGGTGACCTTTTTTTCAAATACAAATTTGTGTAACAAATCTGACCCCATCAATCATATCATGAGCCCTCAGATTTATCTTGTGACCCTTGGTGGGAATCCCGACTCCCAGGTTAATGAAACTGGACTAAAGAACCAAACTGTATTTAAAGTACTAACTCCACCTCGAGTAGCTACATACTAAAATGATTATGAAAAAAACGCTTAAATAATTAATGCGTCAGTATTAACAAGCTAATAATCTCCTATATATTAAAATATCGGTCACAGCTGGCAATTGTATCTGCTCTACCTTTCTTTAATCTCAATACGTTAAGTGCATTTTCTCATAATACTGTACTTTTATTGAGGTAGGTTTTTGAATGTGTGACTTGGAGTATTTTTACATTACTCTATTGGTTCTTTTACTTAAGTAAAGGATCTGAATACTTTTTACTCCACTGATGGTATATATCATCCTAATCTGCTTTTAAAAAACTAACCTGGTTTATTGACTAAATTAATTTGTGCAAAATAATGGGTAATTTACTATTTATTACTACTAAACTTACTATGTTCGTTGAGACTGTCCTGAGTTATTAATGGTGTTGCAATGGATTTTCGAGCTTAAACTAATAGTTATTGTCACTCTTGACTGATCCATCTGTTATTCAATCAAATACTCAACTGATTAATTTGTCAATAATTGTGAAAAAGTTGTGGACGATATTGTTCACACGTTCTGAGAGCCCTAGATGACACCCTCAAATAGCTTTAGTTAGTTTTTCTTGACCAACAGTCCAAAACCCAAAGATATTCAATTTGCAATTACATGAATCAGACAAAAAGTAAAAGAAATATCAGATCATATCATATTTGAGAAGCTGGAACCAGAGAATGTTTTAGTATTTTTGCTTGCTACACATTTAAAACGATTATCAAACTGTTTCTGACGAGCGATCCACATCATTTCAGGACAAGTAGAATCTGGATTGCATAATATTTGAAGGTGCCACTTGTATTTCGTCATAACGCTTACATTATAATGTAGGCTAATTCAATATAATACCACAACATACTCTGACTGAAAAGTTAGAGTTTGTTAGTTGAATAAAAAACCTCTCTGTGTCACAGAGTGTCAACCACAATAGAAAATGAAGCTTCTCACATCAGGTTTTTATTGTCTTCAACCCTATTTTCTCAGAGAACGCTGCAGTTTAATATGCATCTTACTGTTCTGTGAAAGGAAGGGAGAGAGCAGGTTGTTTGTGTCTATATAATCTGAGACATGTTTACAAACTTCAAAGCCAAGAGCAGCCATCAGTGTTGATATGTGAGAACTTACTCAAAGCAGCTGTCTCAGCTTGAATGGTCACAAACCATTACTACTGATGTGATGAACTGGTTTCCCATCAGGCCAGATACTGGTGGTCATGGGAACAACAGAAGGCTTTTCCTGTGACAGCCTTGACTGTGATAGTTGAGACTATGGAAGCAGAGGCTGGTCCTGCATGAAATGTGTTTTAATAAAGTCTGCAGCTTTTGTCAAGTTTAAGAAAAATGACTGAGCGTTAATATAAATACAGTATTTGTTATTTTCAGGTTTCATTTAGATTTTGAGTCTGACATCATAGTTTATCCAAGTGCAGATAATATAAACAGCTCCGTGACATGTTTAAAATCAGCACATTTCCCATTGCATCTATTCCTTAAAAAAAACAAACAGCGGTGTTATTTCAAAGCCAGGCCCAAAATCAATACCTCGATATAGGATCAATGGGAGTGAACGGCTGTTCCCCCCCTCCTCTCCTCTTCCTATCCGCCTCGGTTCAGTTCATTCTTCACACTTCGGATCTTTCTTCAGCTCGGGGAAAGGGTCGGTTTGACTAAAGTTTGTAGAAGACGCCGCATGTCCTCAAGTTTCCACAGAACCTTCCTTCCTTCAGGCTGAGCGTCCACACTCCCAATGAAAAGCGAGCAAAGTCAAGCCGGACACAACTACACGGTGACACTACCGGTCTGACCTGTCAAAATAAAACTCTCCTGCAACGCGTGTTGCAGTTTTAAGCAATAACCAAACAGGAGGTGTGCAGTGTTAATTTAATAATTAATTTTGTTTGTAACTAAAACTACCCCCTCTCCCTCCAAAATAAAATGATTTAAAAAAAAAAAAAAAAAAAAAGTCCCAAATTAACAGTTAACTATAGTTTGCTAATTGTTAACCCTTAGTTCCAGGTGTTGTGTCAAACTCTGTTTCCCTTTCAAAATGTGTTTCTCCTTCTCTAAATCTGAACCGAACCTTATAACTCCAACCAGTCTCTTTTATAATGGTAAACCTGAACCCAACCTTACCCTAATAGTTAGCCTACCTTTGCCATGCTTAACTATAGCCGTACTTATGTATCAGGCTTTTAGGTAGTCAAAAAAAAAAAAAGAAAGAAAAAAAGAGACTTACTAAATTGTTCCTAAAAACACGGAAATGTCAATAATTAATAAAAAAAATTATGATAAAAAAATTAATTTGAAAGAATGAATTCTTAATTCATTTAATTAATTCATTTAGCTTCAAAGGCCTTGAATATTATTTATTTTCTGGTGTAGAAAGGAACATTACTTATACATTTTGCCTGTCAGGACACAATTGCTAAAAAGCTCATCGACTTATAGTGGACAGGTCAGTTTTAGCAAAAATTCAAATTAATTGCTATCAACTTTTTAAGAACTGGTTAATCAAACCAAAAGTTTTCTATCATATATCTAATTCCAGGTCACATTAATTGACCAATTATAGTACTGATGACAAAAATGGGATATAAATGTCAATAAATTGATAAATAATTGTAGGCATTATTGTCCCGACAGTCATTACGCCATTGTCTGATTTGTATGACTATAAATTGCATTTTATGTTATATTAAAAAGGTGTTTATCATGCTGATTACATTTGGTAATGTGTCAGATGTTAAATTAACATTTAATTGTAAGCTAACACTAGTGTAAAGCTAGCTAACACAAACTAGACACATTAGAACAGCATTAGATTGACTTTTTCTCAGTAGTTTCTTAATAATAGCTTCTCTCATCACATTTTTTTCAGTACAAAACTTTTATTTAAAAAAAAAACTTAAATATTTTTACCTGTATGTCGACACTTTTATTTTGAAGGTTGAATTGCTTAACATCCGCTATTCTTGATTTAATTTATTTAACTTGACAAAATGGGAACACGGTTAAAGCTCCTATTCGTTCATAGGGTAAACGCGTTGTTTTAGTATATTTCTTGTATCTTTTCATTATTGTCATCATAACTTAGTTCCTCGCTTGTGGTTGTGTGACCGCGGAGAGCACATCGGCCGAACCGAGAGGGGTGACTGCAGACTGGACTGGTTAGGCGGGCAGAGGAGCCAGTTGGCACTCCAGAGGAAACCAGGAATCTCGCTCTCTTTACGCAGCGGACTCTACAGATGCAAACCTGCATCAAGTCGGTCAAAAATAATCAGGATCAGACCGGAAATAGGCCCGATCAATCAAGAAATAAAAGCTCCAATTATCCGTTATGGGAAATAGGGTATACTGCAGCAGTAAGAGCAAGATTAAAAATAATGTAAATATAATCAACAAACGCTAAACATTCAAAGCATCTTAGATGATACCCAGCCCTAATAAGATGTTAGGTTCTACCTGTAAAATATCCAACAAAGATCAAATGATGACACTCCTTATTAAATCAGGTACAGAATGTGATTGTAACAGTAGATCGACACTAGCTGTGGCTAATTCCTCAGTCTGTGCTTTTATTTTGAAGGTTACGATCAGTCACTATTTGTGACTTTTTTGAGGATGGTGGAGGGATGGATGAATTGATGGAATGTATGACTGACAGCAGTTATTTAAAACACTAAAATTAGGAAGAAATGAGGGAAAACTTTCTTTTGTCCCGGAGGAAGAACTCCTTCCAACAAGCATTAAAGTCCAATTTATTTGTTCTGACTTCTGTCATTCCAAATTCTTTCTCTCTATTTCAAATCTCCAAGCAGTCCAGACAGCAGTGGGACTCTCTGACTCTGTAGGAGAGCATCCCAGACCGGCATTATGTCCCACTCCAAGTTTCCGACAAACAAAGCGGTGAAAGAAGTGGTGTGTGATTTATTAGGAGCTTATTCACTGGCAGTGAGCAATACATGAAGGAATGTTGCCAGACATTGTTGTAGCTCCTTAAAAAGAGCAGCAGTTGTTACTCAGACTTTAAAGCACACAGATGATGTTTTTAATTTCTCTATCTCACTAATTGTTCAGGCTTTTCATGGTTATTATTATTATAGGTCTTTAAGAAATGTATCCATGGATAGATTCATAGAGGCTATGGAAGCCCATTTCTGCCGGACAAAGAAAAGACAAAAGAAGAAAGATAATAGGCTTGTCAGGGACCAAACAGAGAGGCAACAAGAACACAGGAGTTGCTGTTGAAAAAAAACAGGGTTTTATTTACCCGAATATTACAAAATAAGAGTATAATAATTAGGCCAATAAAAGAGGTCAACAAAACATAACTATATTCAAGATAACAACTAAACAACGTGTTAACTGAACAAACTGACCCAAAACAATTACACATGAGGGAACATATATGTAGTGGCTTGACCAAACCAAATAACACACAGAGGGGTTAAAAAATGGACGCCAACTAGAACTAAATAGCAAGCAAAGCTACCTAAACCCAAAATCTCCCCCATGGGGCCTTTACAGTTGGTGTGAGCCAATCAGCTGACTCCCAGATTGAAGAGTCCTCAGCCTTGAGTTAGTGATTGTTGAGACGTCCCTTCCTGGTGGAGAAAAGGGCATGTCTAAACACAAAGAAACAAATGATTCATAAAACAGAAAATTGCCTATGTAACCCTACAATGTTAAAATGTGTGCACTCCATAAAAACCAATGTAAGGTTAAAGCAAATAAACAGATAAAGCAATTAAAATGGTATTAAATGTTAAGGTGTTATTGACTACAAATGATATTGTTTGGGTGTGGTTGACTGATGAAAATAACCTATGTTGGTAACTAATGAGGTGAATTAGGATTTGAAATGATATTACCCTGTGTGGTTGTCCTCCTGTGTGGCTGTGGCCATCACAAGGCTAAATAGAAATACTAGCAGGTAAGTAGTATGAGACACTTAATCAAAATTTTACTTTCAAGGTCAAAAAGCCCATTTCTGCTTGTAAAAGAGAAAATAAACAAGAATGAAAGTTTACAGATGACTATAAAAAGAAATACTCTCACTATGAGACAGTAAATCCAAATGTCGACTGTCTGTCTGAATTATGACCTACGAGGTCAAAGCATCAGATAGTATTTTAAAAGTTCTACTTTTTTGGTCAGTAGTATGAGATATTAAGTCACAATTTTGACTTAAAGTGGCAAATTATTTCATAATATTGCTTCAATAAGTCAAAATAAGCAGTTAAAATTTACCTTATTATTTTTGACTTAAAGAAATGTCTTACAAACACATAATTTCTCATAATAGCTGCTCATAATTTTGACTCCTCTTTTAATTATAGGTTTTTCCATATCCTACAGCTATAAATGGGCTTCTATAGGGAAGTACTAGTCATTTTATATTTTTGTGCATGGTCGATTTTCAAATATTATTAAATGTTTCCATGGTGGGTTATTAAATTTGTTACTCACAAGTAACAAATTATGAGATACTAATTATAAATTTTACTTGATAGGTCAAAAGTATGAGACACTAAATCTAAATGTTACTCTATAGGTCAAAAAGCTGACTAAAAAAAGAAAATTTCTGCTAGTAAAAGAAAAAATAAACAAGAATGAAAGGTTAACTATGAGTTGTGTCAGCATTATTAGATATTAAGTCATAATTTTGACTCAAAATAAGTGGTTACAGTTGACTGGAAATGTCATACTTTTGGCTTAAAAAGTCACCAACTCATAATTTCACATAATAGCTTCTCACAATTTTGACTCATCTTGAATAATTTTGTTTTTCAATTCCTTACATTTTTTTAAAATCATTATTATTTTTTATTTTTGTGCATGGTGCAATATTAAATGTTTCCAGAGTCCATGAACGTCCTTACTCTTAAATTCTTTTAAAGTGTACAATTAGTGCACTTACTTTGCTATGTCATTTTAAATCTATTGAAATGTACCTCATTGAGAAGTGTGTGTGTGTTTTTTTTTTTTCACATATATTTGGGCGGTAATAATAAAAAATATATATGATATGATAATAAGTCTTTTTTATAGGCATATTATTATCCTGAATGTGTCATCCGTATATTTTAGTCAACGCTAATAAAAAACAAATCTCAGAAGATGCTTCTGTAGTCATTGTCCTCGCTTCCCCACTCCACTTCCCATGCTGCATTTCGAGGGGGGCGTCGACAGCGCACATGTGCACACGCAGAAATAGCGAGCATGAACTGAACTGTTAATAACTCGTCAATAATATTCCACTTTTCTATCCCGTTTCCCAGTCGTATCAGTGGGTCCAGCCGGACAGCATGGCCGCCGAGGAGGACGACGCTCTGCTCTTTCTAATCTACCAGCACCTGAAGGTGAACGGCTACAAGAAAGCAGCCAAGGTGCTGGAGAAACACGTTACTCAGGTAAGAAGTTTGGGTCCAATTCGTCAGCATTTGCAGTGATTGAGTGTAGGACCGACCTGCCTGCGTCCTGCCTCGCTGAATTCTTATCAAATGTGATTATATTGGTGATTGTATTGTCATTTCGTGAGCGGACATGCCTGCTATATGCATGTTATATAAGAAACTGAATTAAATATGACTTGAGTGTGTTTTTGCTCAGTGTTGCTGTTAGTAAGCTGCAGGTCACTCAGCCCTGTGTGTGTTACAGCACATGGCTCCTTGTTCAGGCCTCCTGGAGGAAAAGAACATAATGTTACAGAAGCTGCATGGCTGTAAAAACAAGCCTGCTGTAGGCCTGCTGCTACACACACCGACTCCCCATTCAAAACCTCCTTAGGTTTTTACTGTATTTAGTGATTACAGTTGTTTATCATTAGTTAAATGTACTAGAACTTCAATGATTAGTAGATTAATCATATAGTCGATGAACAGAAAATTATCAATTTGATAACCGATGAATCTGTTTGAGTTGCTTATATAAGCAGAAATAGCCAAACACTTGATGTTCCAGCTTCTTACATGTGAGGATTTGCTGATTTTCCTTTTCTTACATTATAGTAAATTGGAATATTTCTGGATTTTATGCTGTTGGTTGGAAAAACCAGACATTTGATGATGATGCATTGATCTGTAAGGTGTTATGATAGATATTTTTCACTTTTTTCTGATGTTTTAGAGATCAAATGATGAACTGATTCATTTAGAAATAGTATTGGTGAAAATAATCATTAGTTACAACCCTAAACTGTCCGACCCATGTGCATGTGCACAGTCACGATGCAACCAGACACACATGATAGTCACCACATTCCTCAGTTGAAGTCTTGCCTTCTGTTCTTGGTATGTTTTTTAATATGTTCTAAAAAGTTTGCCAAATTAAAATAATAATAATGATACTAATAATAAAATTAAAATCTGAACTGTTCAAGCTGGTTAGATGATCAAACCCATAATTGAAGTCACTGTGTTGTTTCAGCTGTAAAAATAGCTTATTTTTCCGCTAATGCTCCCAACAGAGTATTTTTATTTTTCTTGCACTTACATGCACAAAAGATCACAAATGTGTTGTTACGTTGAAACTTCAGCTGTGTTCAGTCCCAAGTTTCAGGTTTCAGACTCGTGAGCTAAAAATATCATGGTCAGAAGTTGCTGACAAGTGTGAATTTTTGGAAGAGCTGCCAAAGTGTATTTTTCAGAGGATATTTCTCACATATTGTGAGCATCATTGCCCTTATCCAAGATTTGAATTCCTCACAAACTCTCATATTGCTAAGTTTAGTATGTTGCTGCATGGATTCATTTCCGGGAGCATGTGGCATCAAAGTGGTAACATTCCTGAACCACAGGAAATTTCCAATTTCCCTTTCAACCATTTTGTTTGGCGTTGCAGAAATATTGTTGATGAAATCAGCCAAAACTTGTAAAATGTGGCTTCAAGAGAAATATGTTGAGAAAGTTTCAAACGCACCGTTGTTTGTGTGTAGGTGGAGACACCAGAGGAGAGCTCCAACCTACATGATATCTACACAGGCTGGATGAAGTAAGTAACACGTTGCTGCTTTACTTTCTAATGATACTTTTATAGCTGTAACCCCAGTTTTTATAAATAAATAACAGGTTTAAACATTAGCCTTCTCAAATGTCATTAGCCATTTCAGATACAATTTGAGAGTAGAAACTGAACTAAAGCTTAGGCTGGGCTCTCCAACAATAATATGCTTTGAATATATGTATATGGTTACAACGACAGGGCCAAGAAACACAATGTACATTAGAAGTGCAGGTAGATAATATTGTTTTCTATACAGTGAGCTGCTAGACTATTAACTAAAAGCAGAATAAGATGGTTATTTTCAGAACAGAACAAACTGTAAAGAAGAAAAACCTGAAGAATAAAATCCAATATTTCAGAAATGGAAATAATACTTGGTGATTTTTATGGTTGTGATGATGGTTATTGAAAGTTTGATGATTTAAACCAGGCTTAAGTCAAATACTGAGGATAAAGAGTTGTGTGTTCACTATAAACTTTGATTACCAAGCACTTTTGTCAGTTCACTCGCGCTGGTTCGTTTACTGTGTTTCCTTTGATCATTGGATTTTATGAGTTTGCTTTTTGAAATAATGACAGCTCAGCAGTTAACACGTTAACACGGCCCAGAGACACACAGAGAAGGTGAATTGTAGACTTCAAATTGTCCATATGAACAGGATGTGACTAGTGTGTGTGTGTGTGTGTGTGTGTGTGTGTGTGTGTGTGTGTGTGTGTGTGTGTGTGTGTGTGTGTGTGTGTGTTCTCACTCTGAATGGCTGTCTGGCCCTCCTGCCCAGTGTATTTTGGGACTGGCGGCAAACCCCTGCCACCCAGAAAAGGATTAAATGGGCAGCAGATGAATGAATGAATGAATGACATCATCCTATCAGAGTTTCCATTGGTCCTTGAAAGTCCTTGAATGTGATGTTTAAGAATGTGTGGGAACTAGGGCTGGGACGATTATCCGACGTAATCGACGTTGTCGATTATAAAAATTATTCGACGTGAAATTTTAGTGTGGACGCGCCGTGTAAAACCACACAGGGTAAATGTTCATAGAACAAAACCGGAACTTTCTAATGGGACCGTTTATATCCATCGTCTTTGGTTTACCCGGACAACGCGGTGACGTAATTGAAGTCATTGACTACGTGAATGATTTGCGTCTGTGTAATCTATTTGAACAACATGGCGGCGTCTACCAGCGGTACGACGGAGCGTGTGGAGCAACAGGCGGCAAAAAAGGCTCGCACACGGTCCTCCAAAGTTTGGGAATACTTTAATCTTGACACCAAAGGTGCAGTAGTTTGCAGACTCTGCAAAGTGCATCTGGCATATCTCTCTAGCACGACAGTCATGCACGAGCACATAAATAGGAAACACCCTGGTGCAGTGTGTGTGTATTGGACGGGGCAAATTGTTATATTAAATGACTAACTGGAAAATAATTGCAATAAAATTACTGTTAGGTTAATAAAAAAAATAATCGTTAGATTAGTCGCATAATCGAAAAAATAATCGCTAGATTAATCGTTTAAAGAATAATCGTTTGGGAGAGCCCTAGTGGGAACCCTGATTTTCCAAATTTGTTCTTGCACTAAAGTAAATCAAATGTAAACCAATCGATATCGTATTGGCCTGAATATAGGACGATCCTTTTTGTCCTGCAGTTGTTGTTGTTGTCGTTGTTGTTGTCGGGAAAATATGTTTTTTTAAAGATGAGAAACACTATTAAAGTTATAGTCATGTCAGGAAAGTTTCAATGTCTGACGTTAAGATCCTCATCTGTGAAGACTTTTCTGTGTTAAAACCATGAAACACTCCTATTGAAGCAAAGTGGAAATCCCACATTTGTGTTTTTCGTCCAAGTATGATTTCAAGTTGAACTAATCCCTCACTACTCATCATGACAGTCGTGTCACTGACTTTTGGCTGTTTGACTGATGATTTGGTCCCCGGCCTGTTTGTGCAGTACAAATGTCAGGAGACACTTTCAGCTCGTTTTCACTCATCAAGAGTTTATTTCCTCCAAAACACATGAGCCATCAGAAACTCAAAGTTGTGGAGGCACATTTTTTTTCCCCCAATCTGATGTTTGACGTGAACACTGACAAGCTCTCAATGACAGGCGTACAGAGAGGGCTGGTCGACCACGGTCCTGCAGGTCACTGCACTCTGATAACACTGGCAGAACCTCTGTGTTGTATATTCACGCCAATACTGCTAAATCTTATAAATGACTTTCAGCTTAAATAGCTGATTATAGGAAATAGTGTTTATGTATGAATTCTACCTGTGTGTGTTTGCGTGCGTGTGTGTTTTCTAGGCTGTGCTCTCTCGCCCACCATGCCAAGCAGGAGACAGAAGACGACTCTGCCACTTTAAAGGAGAAGAGCATCAAACCAGAACCTGCCACCACCGAAGAAGAAGAGGGCGCAGACACCAAACTCTCCAACACTGCAGAAGAAGATAATGTGGAAACCAAGCCTGCTCTTGGTAAAACTTTATTTATTGTTTTTGTTTTGTGAGTGTGTGTGTGTGTGTTTTTTTTTTTTCCATTTACAGTGTGAACATCAGTATATTTATTTCAGCTGAAATGATTATATGAACATTTCAACATGTCACTTTCAGATCCGGGATGTTGTGCGTCCCCTTGTGTGTTTTTTTTGTAATATTTTGCAGCTGGTTTTCATTTTTATTTTTCAGTATTAACCCTGATATCAGCGAGTATGACTCCAGTCTAAAACACTGTATATATTTTGTTCTCCTCTGTCAGGGCTCGGGGCAGATGGTGTGGAGTCATCCGGTGCAGACCTCAGCTGTGTGGGGAACGACGCTGAGGCCGTCTCTGAGCAGCTGCTGGAAGCTGCAGGTGAAGCTGAAACAACAACCGTGGACAAAGAGAACTCCGACTCCTCTGATGGTGAAGAGGAAGAAGAGAAGAGGGAGGAAGAAACAAAAACGGAGCAAGAGGTGAGCAGAGATGAGCACCTCACATGTCATTGAAAAAGGGTTTGTGTTGTTCTGTCTGTTTGTGAAACGCAGTATGTGACACATATCAGTGAACTGACAGTGAGAGAGGCAGGTTTATGATCGGAGGCGTACCGCTTTGAATCCCTGAAACATCTGAAATGAAGGTGGGGGAAAAAGAAAATGTCATCCCGTCCCTCAGCTGTTGAGCATGGCATTAAACCCTCAGCTGCTGCCATGGGAGCCAAAGTTTTCGTTTGAGTGTGAACCAGAGTTAGATCACTCCATCTCTCCCTGATCTGGTTTGCTTTCCCACTGTTTTATTGTGTTTCCACTCGTGTGCTTCTTGCGTCGTCCTTTTGTCAGCAGAGTGCAGCTGTTTACCTCCGTTGCCAGGAGATGAGATTGGCACCTGGATTGACGTATGCAGGAAACATTGAGAACAATGACCAGCTGGTTCTGGCTGTGTCTGGAGCATCCATCATCCGCTAACCCTCACAGGGAAAAAATTTGTGTTTTTCAGTAAAATCACTAATTATGTTATTATGACATCATGTCATCCAAAATGTAATGTAATCTAAAGAAGATTCAAAAAGATTAAACAAAGGAAGATCATGGAAAAAAGACGACAGTCATACAGTCAAAAATCCAAGATGTCAGATTCAATTGAACAGCTACCATGTGAAAAATGATCACAACATCCAAGAATATAATGTGCTACTGCTTTCTAATAAACCTCAAAATATTAAGAGCATAGAACATAATGTTTGCAACACAAAATACAAATATCAAAGTACATCAGAAATAATTGATTTACAACAGTTTAGAGCAAGACTTGGAAAGACCACAGGGAAAGTGAAGGAACTTCCTATGAGCCATGGGACTCAGAAGTTTCCTAAAAAACAAACAGGATGAAAAATTGAAACGGAAGTAGTTTATCTTGGGTTTATATTTTCAAAGCTGATTGCGCAAGAAAACTAAGTTAATAAAATGCGATTGTAGTTGTAGTAGTTTGAAAATTAAAGAAACTAGAAAGAAGTGACAAGTGAGCCTTTGTTCTATGAACTGCCATCATGGTCACACACATAACTGTTGTCCAGTCACTGTAATAATGTGCTGATAGATGAACAGTAGCGCAGTGTTATTTTATGCTTCTGAAATACACACACACACACACATTACATTATGTCCACTCGTCTGTCCTGTGTCTGTTAGTTTGAGTTAGTTTGCTCTGTTGTTATCTCGTGTGTGTGTGTGTGTGTGTGTGTGTGTGTGTGTGTGTGTGTGTCCAAATCGTGTCTCCGTTCTTTTATGTTGGCTCAGCGATGCAGTAGATAATGCTGTTTGGATAGAAACTGTGTGTGTGACAGAATGATAATCTTCTGAGACAAATTTTGTGTGTGTGTAAAACTGTGTTGTTAATAGCTCACTGTGGATTTGTTTACAGCTGCTGGAAACCCTGATAACTTTGCTTTGTGTCTTGCTCTCTCTACTAAGTTGAGTACAGCAGCGCCACGGTGCTGATTTCTAACGGAACAAACATGTTTCTACTGAATTAAAAGCAGACATAGTTTTGGTTTTACTTTCTTTTGTTGTCCTACCCCCATCTGGTCAAATTAAACATGGCCAAGATCAATATAATCTGCCAAACATAGTTGACATCATGTGTCATTAATTTTTTGTGGTACTGGCATATATTTCCCAGTTATAGCATCAGGATTTTCAGTTGAGTGATCTTGTCTGTGTCACGGCTCTAAGGATGGACGGTCGGTCGGTCCATCACTTTGATCCAGACTGAAACATTTCATTAACTATTTGATGAGATTATGTCCAGACATTCAAGGTTCCCAGAGGATGAATCCTACTGACTGTGTGATCCCCTTGACTTGACTTCTCCTCTGGCGCCACCATGACGCTGAGATGTGTGGCTTTGAATGAAATGTCTCAACAACTGCTAGGGCTGGGCTATAAATCTAATTTAATTTTTAATTACAATTTTGGCTTCTAACGATTATGAAAACAAGATAATTGAGATAATACAATAATTGTACTGCATTCTATTTCGCAACAAATTTCATCCCCACTACAAAAACCATCCCCCTTTCTACTTCCTGGTTACATTTTGGTGTATGGTACCAACGTATGAAGGAGCGACATCTTGAGCAGTACCAATTGTTTGTGCTCAGTATTGTGTCTGGTTTGACAATACTTTATCTTGTCCCATTTCCAGTGTGACCGCACTACAGACTGAAAAGCTGGGACACAACATTATACCTGCTATTAGCATTTAGCTCAGAGTGCCTCATTATACCAGGATTGTTTAGTCCTGTTGCCTACATTTGTTTTTTAAAATAAATGTTAAATCCCATTTCAAGAAAAGGTCGTTAATGTCCCTTGAGTTCAGCTTTCCGAAACCATCAGACTTTTTCTGACCACTGGGAAAAGAGAGCTGCTAACAAGGCTAACAGGCTAACTGCCCCTGCCACAGCTTCTAAGTTTCTGCTTGTACATATTTTCCAGTCAGCTCCTGTTGAAGCATCTGCCAAGGCGACTAACCGAGCAGAAGGCTGCAGCTCAGATTCCTCTGACTCTCAGGAAGCGGCTGAACCCACCCTGGGCAGCTCCAGCCCTGTCGACCTCAGTCAAGCTGCCGCTAGTCAGACTGAGGATCAACCGCCGGCCTCCAGCTCAGGAGGCGAGAGCAGAGAGGAGCACCAAGAGATGGTCGATGAGCCAAAGCAGGTTTGTGAGCTGAGGCTGAATCTGAAGTATGTGGTTGTGCAAGTTCCTTCCTCTCATTAACATGTAAAATCCTCCTGCAGTATGTGTCCAGTGAAAAGTTGCTCTACTCTCAGCCCTGACACTCACTGTTTTCTTCTGCTTCCATACTGCAGAGATCATTACTCAGCAGCAAATATTCATTACATTTTTTACAGTGTGACACAATTAGTCCTACATTTGAGCTGCTTGTCTCTCCTACAACTCCCACATGTACTGTGCAGTTTCATCCTGCTCCACCAAACTGCACTGAAGAAATGAGCAGAATTGTTAATTAGGTTTAACCACAGCTCATAAAAAACAGGAGTAGCTGTTGACTCTTGGCTCAGCTGAGCCTCCGTTTCCTCAGCTCACCCTCTGCACATCTGAAACTTATTTTGCAGAGGATTGCGACAGGCTGAGGTGCATTGTTTGTGCTGTTGAGTTTCCAGTAGGAATCACTGCACGCTGTTTTTCTTTGCTGACTCATGAGATTTTTAAGATTATTCTGGCTCTTGAAGGTTTGGGATTAAATGTCACCATGAAAACGTTGTTTGCAACAAGCCACTTGTCTTCTCAACGATGATTATACAAAACGGTGAACTCCTGCGGGCTGCTGTGGATATGAGTGAACCACTGCACATGATACAATTATCTGTTGGAATAAATTGAAACTCCAACATGAAATGTCAACTTAACTTTAAACCTCTGCACATTTATATTGTTTAAACCAGATTTAAGCCACACTCAGTGGATAACAGTGTTGATCCACCACTTTGGTCCAGACTGAAATATTTCAACGACTATTTAAAGGGATAGTCTGGGTCATTTGACGTGGGGTTGTAAGAGGTAGTCATGCGTAGTCGGTGTGTAGTAGATTCAGATCAGCACGATGGCAGGAAACACCGGCGCACTAGCAGAGCTATGTGTTACTGTGCATCGGGCCAGCAGGAAAAAATGTGTTTTAGACACTTTTAAAAGACGGCAACTGAAACAATCCAATATCCGTTTAAATGTACGCTTCCTGTAGAATATTTTTAGTGGTTCATCTTCCTGTCAAAACAGCACTTCCTTTGGTATTACATTTCAATCACTGAACTACCGTATTCCTATGAATTCCTACTTTCCTAGGAAAGTGCTGTTTTGACAGGAAGATGGATTTAAAAGTGTCTAAAGTGTTTTTTCTGCTAGTCCCGTGCACAGTAACACATAGCTCTGCTAGTGTACCGGTGTCTCCTGCCGTCTCTCCTACCCAGCAGCGCACTGATCTGAATCTACTGCAAGTAATACACCAACTATGCATGACTTTCTCATACAACCCCACGTCAAATTACCCAAGCTATCCCTATGATTGTTGTGAAACTTTGTCCATGCTTGTGTTGTCCCCATCAGAGCATAAATTTCACTTATCCAGTGAAATATTTCATCATCTAATAGATGTCAGAAGTTTGTACAAACATTGATCTTAATAACGTCAGTGATTCCCCGACTGTTCCTCCACCACGAGGAGTTTGTTTTTGTCAGTTTTGAGTGAAATGTCTCCACAACTATTATATGAATTGCCATGAAACTTAATGCAGATATTCACGTCCCCCTCAGGATGAACTATTATAACTTTGTCCCCTAACTTTTCCTTTTAATGACATCAACAGGTCAAGTGGCCAGTCAGTACTTTATGACCAAATAGCTGCAAACTGATCCCCATCAGCGTCTAGCTGTGTGGCTAATTAGCAAATATCAGCATGCTAACACGCTAAACTGAAGATAGTGATTAACATTATGACGTTGGAGTTCAGCTCAAGTCACCACTGCCAGTGCTACTGTAGACTCGGTCCTGTTGAACTTCAGCTGGTTCCAGGGTTGCACAGTTAATTAAAAATAATAAATCATTTCATAACTTTCAAGATTGCACAACATTTCAGAGTCGAAACCCTCGGCCTTGGCACCTCGTGATGTAACTGATTGTTGTTCAGTTTTTAGTTATTTCCATATGTATCTTCTAGAAATCTAGCCAGCAGCAAAATCAGGTTAATTACAACTTATTCTCATAGTTCTGTCTTTCATTCCTCTCAGTGCCAAAAACACTGTATTCACCATGTTAGTTTCTCAGTTCTCAAAATGAAGTAACATCACTAAGAATTAATTGGATAAAAACTGAGTCAGACTCTCAGACAGGCTGTAAACAAAACAGCAGGTTAGATGAACAGTAACATGACCGTAACTGTTTGTTGTAAACATCCGTCACAGTTCACAGAGCGACTTCTGGTTCAGATTTCAACAGTGTGCATCGTTTTCCTGTGTAAGAGGAGATAACTACTAACATTCTGGGTGTGCTCTCTCTCTGTATTGCAACAGAATAATGGTTTTTACATTTTTCCACTAAACTTTCTTGCTCCGTTATTCTTAAGTCCCTACATTTTAGGAAAAAAATAACAATATGAGAAGCTGTCATTTTTTCTTTATTAATCCTGAAGGGAAATGGCCAAATTACATAAGAACAACACAAACTACACAATGACCAAAGAGGTAGATTAGAAATAATAAAAACACGTAAAAACTAGAAACTGGAACACTGCTCTAAATCTCTACACCTACAATATAATGCCTGGTAATATTTAAGTTTATTCTGCCCTGTTCTCCTTCCTCAGGAGCCAGAAGCAGCCATGGACGTCTCTAATGCTGCAGATGAAACCTCTGCCTCAGAGCAGACAGCTGTCAATCAAACTGAGGCCACACCTCCCTGCACTCAGGAGGCAGAGGATGAGGAAGGCAGCACTGCAGAGGTGTAGTACTGGCTGCTCTTTATGTATTTGTGGATATCTATGGTCATCAGGATCCTAAAATCCCCCGAGTGAACGGTGATAAGATTAAATTCATCTCTGCATTCCACATTGTTTAAATCAGAGGTGGCAAACCTGCAACTCACTGTAGCTTTTTGTTTTTAATACTGACTAGAAAGGATCCAGTCTGTCATGAATAAAAGAAACTAAATATAATACAAATAAAGCCAAAATAAATTAAGAAGAAAAAAATCCTGAGAATCTTGGTGTCTGGTGTTGGAGACTGTTGTTGACCTGTTGATCTCCCATGTAGAAGTCCAGCCAGGCTGAGCCCGCCAGCCAGGCTGAGCCCGCCAGCCAGGCTGAGCCCGCCAGCTCAGACCCGACAGCTGAGGAGACCAATGAGCAGCCAGCCAAGAACGAAGCCACGCCCCCTCCAGGTATGAACAACCAATAGCTGATTGATAACCAGGTTGTTCTTTACCTGTTATGTATGGCATCTTTTCTGTCTCTTTCTCACTGCGCTGACAAGAATCACAAGCTGTTGTGAAGGAGCTGCTCAGAGGCCTCAGTCAGGAGCTCCAGTGTGACTGTTTTTCTTTATTACAGCCTCAAAGCTGCTGATCAAACACCACATGATAGTTTTCACATATTTAAATGGACAACTGCTGCTGCACAGGCGCAAAAGTCATGGGAAGGTCAGCAATGAAAAATAAAATAAGTTTTACCTTTTTTAAATTTAAACTGGGACTTAAATAATTAGTTGATTATCAAAATAGTTACCGGTAGATTTTCTTTTGTTAATTGGCTCATTTTTTGAGCTGTAACATGTTTACATGTCATTATTGCCTATTTTTTAAATTAATTTTCATGCAGGAGTTGTTTCCAACTCTTGTCTCACTGGATGGATACTTAAAATTTTGAGAAAAAACTCTTAGATTTTATTTTTCATTAATCAAAAAAAAAAACAAAAACATTGAAACCTGTGGCCTTGTTACTACTTTGAGTGATGTCCTAATCTAAAATGGTTGTTCAGATTTTTTCCTTCACCCTAATACAAAAGAAATGAATGAAGCTTAATTTATGTTCCAACTCTTTTATTGGAACAATTTTGTTCTGAAATTCTCCATGGAAACTGTTGACAGTGTGAACATATGTGAGGAAATGTATTGTCTAATTGAGTTTATATTTTATTTTTTTTCATTTGGATGAATTAACCTTAATGCATTTCCAAAAATGAATCACAATTCAATGCTGCATTTATTGTTACACTGGACATTTTTAGGAGGAGGAAAACATTGTGTAGCTAGCTACTAGAGTGCAGAACTTTTGGATATATTTATTTGCAGAATGAAGGAACAGAAAAGAAGATAAGACTTAAAATTGAGGATTTTACCTTGAGGCGCTCGAACTTTGTGCCAGAACTTGTAAAGGTTTTTGAAGGATTGCTGCCAAATCCTGGAGAAACGGCTCTGCCAGCTCCGCTCAGAGGAGTTTTCCACAACGTCAGTCACTTGTTTAACTTCTCAAAGGTGTTTGTTAAGCTTGTCAGGGCTTGTTAGGCAAACTGGAGCAATGACTAGTCTGAGAATCACAGTCATCTGGAGCACAGTCAGCTCATTTACTTAAGTATTTTAAATTGATTCATGACTCTGGTGCAGAAACTTGTCAAACATTACTAACTGCTGGATTGCATTGCAATAACTGCTGGGATCATTAAATATTTCCACCTGTGCTTTTGTTGCTAAGGAAAGTTTGCAGAACAAGGATTTTTGACTTCTCTGTTAAGAAACTTATGGAGTCACCATTAATGTTGTGTCATTTGATTGAGCCTGTTCTGCTTGGTACAACAGTTTGACAACTACATTTCAGAGTAAACTGCAGGTGGTGCTAAATAATAATATCCCCTACTGAAGGGGGCTACTGTTGGTAGCAGTGAATTTATTTTAGTAAGATTTAGCTTGGCCTCATTTTGTTGTTTCCTGAGTATAGTTACTACATTATAATTGGCTTAAGGATTAAAGCAGGACATCTTCTGTTTGTCTCTAAATGTCATGTTTGGTAAATACTTAAGTGCTTGTGTCCTAACAGGTTATGCAAGAGTATAGACTTGAGACAGCAGCTGTGTTTTCATCTTTTCCAGACCCTGACTGTAGTGCTGAAAATCCAAAAGAGGAAGAGGGTGAAGAGGACGAGACAGTGGAGGAGGAGGAGAAAGCCAAGGTATCAAAAATCTGTTTGGGACTTTACAGTGTTGTTGGGCCTTTTCCAGGAGCACGGGGATAACAGAATGTAAACCTAAGACAGTACTGTAACAGTAACTGTGTGTATGTTTTTCTCAGGCCAGTGACTTCACGTCTCCACTGAAGCCTGAGAACCAGACAGAGACTGGTGACCAAGGAGACGGCGCTGACCTTGCCATCACTGACACTGGTAACACAGTTACTGCCAAATTTAACACTTTTCTGTAGTGCATCATCCTTTACCCAAAATTTACAATATTACAACCTCCTTTTTAACATATTCTTTTATTTTTACACTTTAATGGACTGAATACATTTTGTGTCTGTGGTGGGACAAACTTCATATGGAACAGATGAAAGATAAGATTTTGGAACACATTTCTGCATACATTTGCATATTAACGAGGGGACTCTATCCTGAAATTCCTTCACACTTTAAGTTAAGTAGTTCAGACTAATACTGGATATGTAGTATGTAAAGACTCTTTGCTAATTAATGAGCTAATTGGTTTAATTAAGAGGAAACTGATTTAAACGATAACTCAAGAACAATACATAGTAGAAACTACATACTTGCAAAGGTACTCCATCTGGTTAGAGTTTGCCTTGCTGCATAAATTTAAATATTAATGTATTAATATTTAAACCTCTGTTAGTATTCTTGATGACAAACTAGTTGTACTGTGAGCACAAGTCTTGTTTGTCATGGAGATCAAGTTTCAAAACACAGTATTCACAAATCTGTAAATGTACTTGAGTAACCCTCAGTAATTTTACTTTTACCCGCGGTTTATCTTGCAGATTTGTGGATTTATTCCTTTAAAATGATTTTGAAATGTTTGTCAGAGTTGCATTTTTTTGTGTTCATGGTCATTTAAATTTCTCTTCTAAATTTTAGTATTCCCCAGAGTAAATATATTTTTTATAAGAAAAAAAATATGAAGAATTTATGCAGCTGCACTTCCTTGTTTGTGTTTTTGAAAGTTAGACACACAGAATGTGCTATTTTATTGTGACTTTGTTTATCATGTGTACTGTTTCTGCAGAATTGGGACAACAGTGACAGCACCAGAAACATGTCCTTTACGTTCATGCATACTGTGTGTTCTCAAAAGCAGTCAGAACAGGAGAACAAATGGAAGATATTTTTCTTTCTCTCTTGTAGAAAAGGCGACGGTGGCGGCTGCAGAAGAACAAACAGACCTAGACGATTCCATCATGCTCAACATTCAGGTCGAAGACAGTGACGCAGCTGAGCGAGAAACCAGCCAGCTGCTCCCTGTGGAGGACGAGTCCTGCGAAGATGTGAGAACACCCAAGAAGAAAAAAAAGAAGAGCAAAAAGGAGATGGAGACAACTGAAGAAACACCTACCACAGACACATCCACCATAGATACACTCAGTGACACTCCTCTTACCTCCAAGTCTGCCAAGAAGAAGAAGCGAGACAAAAAGAGAAAGGAAGAGGAGAAGCAGCAGGAGGAGGAGGTGTCTCAGGTAACTCCATCAGAGAAGAAGGCCAAGAAAAGGAAAAGAGAGAGAGAGGAAGAGAAAGAGGAGGAAACTCCTGTCATTCCCTTGGAAAACAAAATTAAAAAGAAAAAGAAGAAGGTTAATGATGTGGAAGAGGCAGAGGAGAAAGTGGAGAATCCTCTGAGTCCGGCAGACACAGAAAAAAAGAAGAAGAAAAAGAGGAAGAAGGAGGGAGGACAGGAGAATGAGGTGGCGCAGTCTAATGAAACACCAGCAGGGGGCGACGAAGGCACATACTCTAACCTGGATGCAACAGGTAGAAACAGGCAAAACATTTTTCCTCTTATTTCTGAACTAGGACTTTTTCATGAAACTAAAGCAGCTTTAACACTTTGTCATTAGTGTCAGTTGTATGATAAATTGTTCAGTTTAGTGATTTGTATGTTTTCTTTCTCTGCTCCTGCAGATGGAAACTCCTCTCAGCTCGCCTCGGCCAAGAAGAAACAGCGTCTCAGGAAGAAACTCAGCCTGAAGAAGAGGCTGAGGCTGCACAAGAAAGATGAGATCGTGAAGAGGAAGAACAAAGTCCCCGCAGGAAAGACTGAGGCCACAGGCAGAAAGAAGTCAGACTTTATTTCATTGGTATCTTTGTTAAAAAATACACACTGCTGTTAGTGCTTTACTGTCATTTGTGAGACGTGTTTAAGATTTAAATTCAGTGAAACAACAGTAATAAGACTTAGTGAGACAGACATTTTCTAGAACTTTGAAAACAGTTTTTCAGCAATTTATAGTCAAGACTCCCGGGGAGTATATACCAATGTGAAATAAAAATCCACAAAGTAGTACTGGTAAAACTAATGTAGTCTGCAGTACATTCTCCCTTAATGAAGGTTATAATGTTCAGTTTTCTGTAGTTGTTCAGTAGTAAAATACAGATGTCACATGTTCACATTTTTCAGACAAAAACGGATCCAGGAAGCAGCGGAGGAGATGCCTCGGCCAAAACCAACCAAAAGACCCAAA